>NW_020312003.1:222152-482883 GCF_003144115.1 Tilletiopsis washingtonensis | reverse complement strand
CCCCCCCTCCTCTCCTTATGCGTGCGGGCAGAGATCTACGAGCGCTTCCTCTTCTCTTCCGGCGCATCAGGCCCACTCGCAGCAACAGCAACAGCAGCAGCTCCTTGCACCTCACCATCTTCCTCCTCTCCCTATCCTCGTCTCTGCTCCTCTCTTCTCGTGCCCTCCAACGCCTACTACCCTCCTCCCCGCAACGGTCTTCGAGCCTGGCACGCGCCCTTCTTGCCCAAGCCACCGCGCGCTCCTTCCTACGTCGTTCAAGCGCCTCAGAAGCGCTTCCTCGCGCCGCTCGGCCCGCTCTCGCCGCAAGAAGCGGCGCGCTGGCGCAAGCGCCTGCTGCGCCACAGACGCCAACAACTGCAGGTGCGCATGCAGGAGAATGCGCAGCGCTGGGAGGAGCGATGCAGGAGGGTGCAGGAGAAGGAAGAGCGCGCGCGCCTGGCGCGCAGGGAGAGGGAACGGAGAGCGCAGGCGGGAGAGGAAGAGGGTGGAGAGGAGGAACAGATGGCCGCAAGTGCAGCGCCGGCGACGACGACGCAAGAGGAGGGCGCATCGGGCAGGTCGGCACGCCAAGGCTCCGCCACGGAGGGCGCATCGGGCAGGTCGGCACGCCAAGGCTCCGCCACGCCGCCTGCCGCCGCGCTCGTCAAGCGTCCGCGAGCGCGGCGCGCCGCACGCATCCAGGACGCTGCCTCGGCGTCGGCGCCCGCTGCTGCGCCTGCTGCTGCTGCTGTTGCTGCGTCTACAGTCGGCCGTGCCGCACAAGCGCCCGAGGCACCGCCGCCAGTGGCCGTGGCCTTCGTGACGAAGCGGCCCGTCGGACGTCCGCGCAAGGATGCGCCGCCGTACATGCCGCCGCCGGCGCCGCCGAAACGGCCACGAGGCCGCCCTCGCAAAGACGCCGCAGCGCCCAGCGGCGAGGCGCCTTCGGCGCTGCCCGCCAACCGGCCGCGAGCTAGAGCAGCGCGCAAGAGCGTCGCGGCAGCGCCATCGCAGCCGCTCTCCGAGCCGCCTGCTGCTGCGCCACGTACGCAGCGAGCCTCGACTCGGGCGCGCACAGAAGCGGCGATCGCAGCCGTCACCATGCCAGCCTCGCCTGCAGCTCAGCCCGCACTACCCGCAGCAGCGGCCGCAAAGCGTCCACGCGGCCGGCCGCGCAAGGACGCCGCGGCTCTGGCGGCCGCCTCGCCTGCGCCTCCGCCGCCGCTTTCGCCGGCCAGACGAACACCTGGCACGGCGCGCCAGGGCGCCGTGCTCGTCGTGTCGCCGCCGCCCGTGCCGCGCCCTCGTGGTCGGCCGCGCCAGAGTGGGCCCGCTGAAGCAGAGGACGAGGGCGCTTCGAGTTCCAAGCGTCGTCGCGTGGCATGAAAAGAGTTTGCCCGTGCAATCGATACCCCCTTTGAACATGCTGCTCTTCTATTGCTTTTCCCTCGCCTCGCCGTCGCCCTTCTGCTCCTGCGCCTTGATCTCCGACTCCAGCGCCTGGCCAATCGTCTTTGCCACGTCGCCGTCTTCCGCCTCGGCCGTCTCGTTGGCCACTTTCGCCGCGAGGATCTTGGCGCCGACATTGCGGATGTTCTGCTCGGCGCGCTGTGCAAAGGGCGTGAGAGCGTGAGTGAGAATGAAGGCGAGTGAGGGGGCAAGAGGGGGGGGGGGGCGCACCCCGATGCCTCCTGCGAGAGAACGCTTGTAGGCGACCATGGCCTCCTCGAGCTGCTCGCCTGGATGAAGCGCGCTAGCGTCAGATGTCAGGCCGCGCCAGTGCACCGCTGCTACGCACAAGCCTCCAGCACGGCGGCCAGGTTGTAAGCGATCTCCGGGTCTTTCGGAGCGAGAGCCTGCGCCTTCCTATCGAACAGCGAGCGCGGGTCAGTTCCTATGCACGCTTCATGCCACCCTCGCCACCACTCACTTGAGGTGCTCAACGGCCAGATCCGGTCGCGCCGGCTTGCTCAGCACGTAGGCACTGGCAATGTTGGTGTGCGCATCGGGCGAGTCGGGCGCCAGCGCCAGCGCCGCCTCCCATGCGCCAATGGCTGCGGACAGGTCGCGGCCGTGGTAGTGCACGACGCCGAGGTTGAAGTGCGCCGAGGAGGAAGGGTGGATGGCGAGGGAGCGCGCGTAGGCTGCCTGTGTGTGTGCGGACAGAGTCGAGGCGAAGTGTCAGCTGCAGCAGAAGTGGACGCTGCTGCTGGCGCTCAAGGGCGGCTCTGCTACACGCGCGGCAGGCACCAGCAGACGCACCTTTGCCTCGTCCATGTCGCCGCGCTCCAGCGCCTCCGTGCCCTGCTCGAGGGCCTTCTGGCTCTCGAGCTCTGCCGGGTCGGCGAGCGAGCTGGTGGGCGTTGTGCTGCTGGCCGCGCGCCGCTGCTGCTGCTGTGCGAAGGCCGGCAATTGCGGCGCACGCAGCGCACGCGGCGCCGGCGATGCGCGCACTGCGCTGGCGAAGCGCGGTGCGGCGCGCGGCAGGAGACGCAGCGAGTGACGCAGCATGGTGGAGGTGATGGTGCGGAGACGTGCGAAGGACCGCGCGAGCGGCTCGGTGGAGGCATGGGGTCCAGCGGCCGAGCGTCACGTGCGAGCTCAGGGAGGGCTCATCACGTGCGTCCCGGGCAAGCACTGTACGCGTCGCGTCGTGCCACTCTACGCGTCGCCGCGACACGCGTTCGCTTGCTCGCATGCGGCGGCCGGGCCGACACAGGCGCTGTGCCTGCGAGCACACGGTTTGATTGTGCGTCGATCTGGCCCGCGGCCGCCGAGCGCTGCAGCCGCGCATGCAGCAAAGCCATCGTGCCTGCGCTGCTGCACCTGGCCTCCAGCGCTGCGCAGACTCCTGCTGGGCCCCTCGGGTCGGAGCTCGCTCGCGCGCAAGCCCCTCGCGGCCTGCACTGCACGCCGCGACGGCTGGCAGGTCCTGTGTGTATGCGGCGCGTGGGCGGCGAGCGGAGAGCGGGCAAGCGAGTGGCCCCGGGCGTATGGGCGGCGTGCGAAGAGGGCATGCGGCGGAGGAGGGGAGGAGGAGGAGCTCGAGGCGAGGCGAGGCGAGATGCAAGCCAACGGCCCGGCCTCGGCGCGGCGGCGCGGCGACGCCTAATTTCGCGCCGTGCCTGCGCCCGCCTTGCTCTCTCACCCCTGCGCCTCGGATCACAGCCATCCGCGTCACCGTCACCCGCGTCCGCGGCTCATCCTCCGTTCCTCCATCACGCTCCCATCCCACGTTGCCGCCGTCACCCCCGCACCACCCTGACCCGCGCACCGCCGCCGCGCGCACCACATCCTCTGCGCCACCGCACCACCCACAGCCCGCACCACGCTCGCTGGCCCCCACGCATGGCCTCGCACCCCGCGCCGCACGCCGCCATGCCCGGCAGCGCGCCGCCGCCGCCGCTGCGCAGCGCAAAGCCGCGCTTCGAGATTGAGCAGGTGAGTGCGCGGCCCGCGCGGAGAGGTGCAGTGGATGGCGCTGCCTCAGCCAGGCAAGGCCTGCTGCGTGCGCTCGCTCGTCGTCGGCGGCACTGGGCGCTGCAGGCTGCGGGCGCCGCTGTCGTCGGTAGCGCGCGCACACGCTGCCCGGCAAGCAGTGGCACCACCTGTGCGCTGCAGTCTCTAGCAAGGCTGCGGCGAGGATTGATGCCGTCGGATGCAGAACGCAAGGCCAGGCTACACCACCTGCGATGCACTGCTCGCCGTCGTTGGGCGGTGCGGGCGCCAGGTGCGCTGTCAGCGAGGGCGGCCCATCAAGGCGCCAAATGACGTGCGCCCGGCTCTGGGCGCCTGGCAGGCTTCTGCTGGCGCAGCAGGTGGCCATTTGGGCGTCGTTGCCAGCGCGCGACGTGCTGCCTCGGATCCGCACAAGGAGGTGACGCCGGTGCGGCGCCGCTCCACTTGGCCGGCGCCACCGCCGCGCGCCGATCCCTTGTTCCCGATTCTGGGGACGCGACGCGCGCCTCCCTCGACGCGCGCCTCTTTGTTGTTCTCGCCTCGCTCTCACGCTAACCCTTCCCTTGTCCTCGTCCAGGCCGCCCATGCCCTGCGCGCTCGCCTCACGCTGGCCCGCGCCCAGGCCACGCACGGCTGGTCGCCGCACGAGCCCGACACGGCGCTGCCCTCGTCGCAGCACTCGGCCACCTCCAGCTCGTCGGCCGACTCTGTCGACACCGTCCTCACCGCCGTCAGCTCGGGCGTCATGGACGACGGCCTTGGCCTCGGCCTCAAGGTCAGCGACGCGGCGCTGCCGCGTGCGCTCCACTCGAGTGCGCCGTCGCCTGCGCGGCCCGCCCTCGTCGAGCCGGCGCATCCGGGCCTCGGCCGGCTCAACAGCTCGTCGCCGTCGCCGTCGAATGCTGCCTTCAGCACGCCGTCGCGCTCGTCGGGCCAGGAGCCGAACCTCTACGCTCTCGTCTTTGGCGAGTGCGGCCTGCCGACGCCGCCGGAGAGCGCCCGTCGCAGCAAGCAGGGCGGCGAGCGCCAGCAAGCAGACCCCACCACGCCGACACGCCCCGCGCGCGTCGCCTCGTCGATGACGCTCTACACGCTGGCCTCGTCGCCGCAGCTCGGCTCCAGTGCTCGGCTCGGCGGATCTGGCAGGCTCGGGCCGCACTGGGACCCGCACAACGACCCAGCACCGCCGCACGGCCGCACGCGCACGCCCAGCGTGCCGCACAGCCCGGCGCACGGCCGCCAGCGCACCATCACCGGCGGCACGCTGGCCAACGGCCACGCTGCCACTCCGCTTGCGCACGGTCTAGGCCTCGCTCGCGGCGCGCCTGGCGCTCGGCCCGTGGTGCCTCCGTCGCTGGTGGCACATGCGAGGTCTGCGTCGAGCACGCCTCAGATGCGTCGCGCCTCGCTGGTGGATACTGCCGAGCAGCGCGAGACGGACCGCCAGGCTGCCAGGCTCCTGGCTGCTGCGCACTCGCACAAGTCGCCTGCGCTACACACGCCGCCCCGTGCCGCAAACGGCGGTGGTGCGACGACCCGTGCCAACGGCACCTTTGCCGATCCCAACAGCATCACCCCACGCCGCGCACGCAACTCCAATGCCGGCCTGCCAGACTCTGCGACCCAGATGCGCGCGCGTGTCGCGACGACGGAGGACTTCGTCTCGCGCCTCACCTACGACGAGAGTGAAGCGGCGCAGGTCTTGTCCTCTCTGCACTCGTCGCCCAGTCCGCAGCTGGCCAGCCACTCGCGCTTCGCCGGTGCCACGCCGAGCCTCTCGAGCGGCGACTCGCGGCGCGGCAGTCTGGCGGCGCCCCGCCCCAGCACTGCACGCACGCTGTTCGAGGACGAGCTCGGCAAGGCGCCGGCCAGCGGCCTTGCGATGCACGGTCTTGGTCTGGCGCCTCCTGCTGACGTCGACGAGAAGCACGGCTCGCCGCTGCGCCGCGGCACCCTCTTCCCGCCGAGTCTGGAGGGCGAGGCGGCCAAGCTGCGTCTAGTGGACGGCCGCTCGCCGCCCATCACGCCGCCGCGCTCCAATCTGCTGCCTTCGCGTGCGCGTCTGGGCAGTTCGGCGAGCTCGCGCGATGCGCCTTCGCTGGATCGCACACTCTCGAGCGACTCTGGCGCCTCCTCTGCGCCCTCGTCGCCCTCGCTGGCCGTGCGTCGGACGCGGGAGCCGACGACACCTCCGCGGCAGATTGCCTCTTCGCCGCCGACGACGCCTCGTGCGCCAGGTCCAAAGGCAGTCGGCTCGTCCAACGCGGCGGAGAATGCGTGGCTGCGTGCCTTTACCAACGTCTCGCCCTCGCCGCAGCCAAAGATGGGCGAGTTCAGTCCGTACCAGCCCCACACGCCGGCGTTCGGCGAGCAGGCGCACAAGCGCGCCGTCGACAGCGACGACGACGAGGACAGCGCCGACGCCTGGCCCGGCCAGCTGCGGCCCGTCGCCACGCCCGAGCAGCTGCGCACGCCGACGCGCCGCTCCAGCGCCCGCTTTGCCGGCCTGCCGCCGACGCCCGACCTGCGCGAGCTCACCGCCAGCCCCATGACGCCGCACGGCCGTCTTTCGCGGCCGGCGCCGCACCACGACGACGGCGAGGTGCCTGCGCGCAAGCGCCAGCGCACCTTCAGCCGCAACAAGGCGCTCTGAACATGCCTCTGCCCATCGTTCTCTTCCTTCCGCCTCCATACCCGACGCTTCCTCCTTACCCTCCTGGTCCTCAAGCCGCGCCTGCAAGTGCAGGTCGACCGGCTCTCGTCACCGCTGCTCCTTCTCGACCCTCTTTCGCCCGTCTCTGGGCCTAACGAGATTTCCTGCGCCTCCTCGACTCCCAGCCTCTCCTGCCTCTGGTGGCGCCTCCTCGCAGCCGTGCTGTGCGGGCCCACCCAGCCGTGCCTCTCTCGCCTCCCTCTATATATCCATCACCTCGTCACCTCGGCTCCGCTTCTGCCTCGCCTCCTGCTGTGTCTATCCTGCTCTGTCTCCTGCTGTGCACGCGCGGCGTCCCTCGATGCCGCCGCTGAGCGCCTATGTATTGATGTTTATTGTCCAGAGGTGCGGCTGTCTGTGTGCTGCGCTTCGAAGTAGGAGAGGGTGGAGGGTCGTGCAGAGCCGGCAGCACGTGACGCGGGCAGCATGGCGGAGCAGAGGCGGCGGCGCGCGCGGCGCTCTGGAAGGCTGGCGGCGTGCCTTCGAGCAGCTTCGCGGCGCGCCCAGGCGCGTCGAGCCTGTTCCCACGCTCCCGAGCGCCCGCAAGTGGAGCAGCGCGTGCGGCTATATGAGCAGGCCAGGGTCTGCGCCTCGCCCCTCTCCGCTCGCCTCTCATCCACCACGTCTGCCCACCGCACACTCCACGCACTGAGACACACGCACACCTCCCACACGCGCACCCCCTCTCGCGCCCATGGAGTTCACGGACCGCGCCCAGGCCGCCGTCTCGTCGGCGCTGCAGCACGCGCGCGACCTGCAGCATGCGCAGCTGCAGCCCGCCCACCTCGCCCTCACGCTCCTCAACGACGGCAGCGCCGATGCTGCGCCCTCCACCTCACGCCCCGGCACGCCGAGCAGCGCGCGCGTCGGCGCCAGCCTCTTCCGCAGCGTGCTCGGCAAGGTCGGCGTCGATGCCGAAAAGGTCGAGCTCGGCCTGCGCACCGCTCTGCGCAAGATTCCGCAGCAGAACCCGCCGCCGGACGAGGTAGGCCTCGCCAACACGCTCACCAAGGTCTTCAAGGCCGCCGACGAGCTCAAGAAGCAGCAGCACGACTCGTACATCGCCAACGACCACATTCTGCTTGCACTGCTCGGCGACTCGGGCATCCTCAACATCCTCAAGGAGGCCGGCCTGCCGAATGAGGCTGTCCTCAAGACGGCGATTCTCGCCTCGCGCGGCGGCCGCCACGTCGACAGCAAGGCGTCCGACGAGCTCGACGATGCCATCTCCAAGTACACCGTCGACCTCACGGCCCTCGCCGCCAGCGGCAAGATCGACAATGTCATCGGCCGCGACCAGACGATCCGCCGCGTCATCCGTGTGCTGAGCCAGCGCCGCAAGGCCAATGCCGTGCTCGTCGGCCCCGCCGGTGTCGGCAAGACGGCCATCGCCGAGGGTCTCGCGCAGCGCGTCGTCGACGGTGATGTGCCGCCATCTCTCAAGGGCCGCGTGCTCTCGCTCGACCTCGCTGCGCTGCTCGCCGGCGCAAAGTTCAAGGGCGAGCACGAGGAGCGCGTCAAGAGCCTGCTGACTGCGCTCGAGAAGCTCGCCGACTCTGACCAGCCCGTCATTCTCTTCATCGACGAGGTGCACCTGCTGATGGCCGGCAAGGACTCTGGCGGCGGCATCGACGGCGGCAACTTGATGAAGCCGGCGCTTGCTCGCGGCAAGCTGCGCGTCATTGCCGCTACCACGCCGACAGAGTACCGCCAGACGATCGAAAAGGACGCTGCCCTCGAGCGCCGCTTCCAGCGCATCGACGTCGACGAGCCGACTGCCGAAGAGACGCTGGCGATCTTGCGCGGCGTTCGCGACCGCTACGAAAACCACCACGGCCTGCGCATCCTCGACTCGGCGCTGGTGTCCGCCACAACACTTGCTCGCCGCTACCTCTCGGCGCGCAGATGCCCCGACAGCGCGCTCGACCTCATCGATGAGGCATGCGCCGACGTCAAGGTCACGCGCGAGACGGTGCCGTCCGAGATCGACGAGCTTCAGCGCCGCCGCGTGCGCCTCGAGGTGGCACTAGCAGCCCTCTCTCGCGAGAAGGACGAGGAGTCCAAGACGTCGCTCGCTGCCACGCAGCAGGAGCTGGCCAAGCTCGACGACGAGCTCGGCCCGATGCTCGCTGCCCACGAGGCGAAGCGCGCCCAGGCTGACGCGCTCGCAAACGCCCGCCGGCGCCTCGACGAGCTGCGCAACAAGGCCGACCGCGCCGAGCGCAACATGGACTACTCGACTGCGTCCGACCTGCGCTTCGGCGCCATCCCCGACATCGAGGCGCGCATCGTCAAGCTCGAGGAGGAGGAGCGCAAGAAGATCGAGCGCGGCGAGAGCGACCAGGTCGCCGTGGGCCCGGAGAACATTGCCGCCGTTGTGGCGCGCATGACGGGCATTCCGGTCACGACGATGCTGACGAGCGAGAAGGAGAAGATCCTCAAGCTGCCGCGCCTGCTCAGCCGCTCCGTCATCGGCCAGCCGGAGGCGACCAACGCCATTGCCAACGCCATCCAGCTGCAGCGCGCCGGCCTCGCCAACCCCAACCAGCCCGCCTCCTTCCTCTTCGCCGGCCCGTCCGGCGCGGGCAAGACGCTCTGCGCCAAGACGCTTGCAAAGATCCTCTTCAACGACGAGGATGCGCTGCTGCGTATCGACGCGAGCGAGTACAGCGAGCAGCACTCGGTGTCTCGCCTCTTTGGCGCGCCGCCCGGCTACATCGGCTTCGAGCAGGGCGGAGCGCTCGAGCCGGTGCGCCGCAAGCCGTACACAGTCGTGCTCGTCGACGAGGTCGAGAAGGCAAGCAAGCCCTTTATCCTCAGCTGGCTCGCCATCCTCGACGACGGACGCGCGACGGACTCGCAGGGCCGCGTCATCGACTTCCGCAACGCCGTCATCATCTTCACGAGCAACCTCGGCTCGGCCTTCATCAACGACGCCGCCGAGGAGGGCCCGCTCTCGCCCGAGACGCGCAAGCTCGTCGACGGCGCACTCGCCGCTTCGCTGGCGCCTGAGTTCCGCAACCGCCTCTCGGCCACCGTCATCTTCCGCTCGCTGTCGCGCAAGGACCTGCGCGGCATCGTCGACCTGCGGCTGGCGGAGATCGCTGCGCGCCTCAAGCAGAATGGCCGGCGCATCCGCATCGAGCTCACGCCGGAGGCCAAGGACTACCTCGCTGCCACGGGCTGGACGCCGGCGATGGGCGCGCGTCCGCTGGGCCGCGTGATTGCCAACAACATCCTCTCGCCGCTCTCGCGCCTGCTGCTCAGCGGCCAGGTGCTCGACAAGGAGACGGTGCGCGTCACGCTCGACGGCACGACGCACGCCCTCGTCGTGCACCCCAACCACGCCGCGCCGGAGAAGATGGACACCGACGACGAGTCGGACCTCGACGACGACGACGAGATGGACGACTGCTTCATCGAGGCTGATCCGCTTGACTAAGACCCGACGCGGCGTCTGCCATGCGCCACTACTGCTCTTGCCCTGCTTTCTCCTGCATCTGCACCTGTCACCCACCCACGCATCTCGCCTGCCGTCAAACGGCGGCGCCACATACCGCTCTTCATCCAGCCATGTCCCCGCTAGTCACCGCACGTCTCATCTCTCTCTGTCATGTATGATCCAGAATCCGTCTCTGTAAAGAATCTGATGTCTTTGCCTCGACCCCTCGCCTGTCCCGCTGTGTGGCCGCCGCGGCATGTGTGAAAAGTTCGAGCGAGCTTGCCCCTGGACCCGCGACGCCACAAGCGTGAAGAGGGAACGCCAAGGCAGGGACCGAAGCCGCAGTGCCGAAGGCTACCTGGCAGGTGCGGCGATCCCTGCTGCTCGGTGCTGCCGCGGCTGCAGCTGCTGCACGCCGGCGTCGTCGGAGCCGGCGCCGACGGCGGATCTACAGCTACTCGCCGTTGTCAGATGGGAGCAGAGTGGTGCAGCCACAGGATGCTGCCGCTGCGCGTGCTGGCATGGCAAAGCCATCAGATGTCAAGACGCGCAGCACGGGAAGCAGCCAGACACCGACGGCTCGGCGCGGCGAGCCGTGCGTGCCCGATGCGTCTGCATCTGCTGCGCATCACGGCTGCTGCAGCTCCACGGCATGTGGTCGGCGGCGGTCGGGCTGCATGCTGAGGGTGCTGCCAGCGTGCTGCTCGCTTCTTCTTGCTGCGTGTGCCCTCGCCGAGGTCGCTCGGCATGCCGGGAGTGTGACTGCGAGGCGCCGTGGCTGCTCGAGAGAGGTCGACGTTGCTTTTGCGTGATCCACGCGCCGCCCATGCCAAGCGCCGGAGCGGACCCGCGGCGCTTCTGCACACACTGCTCCCGCGCCGCTGATCACGCATCTGATAACCAGGATCGCAGACGCGAGGCTTGCGGCCGGAAGCGGGCACCTGGCCAGTCACTGTGCGCGCGACCGCGGCTCGCGAAAATTTAGCGGCTGCGGCGGAAATGAAGAAGCCGCCCCTCGCCGCTGCTCTGGCGCCCCTGCTGCGCTGCATCTGCGCTGCCCGTGCGCAGAAAAAGTTCATCTCTCGGCGCGCGCTGGACGAGGTCGCACGAGGTGGGCGCGGCTGCCGTGCCATGCCATGCGCTCATGTCAGCCCAGCAGCGCGCCAGAGAGCGCCAGCAGCAGACCCACGGTGCGCTGCATTGGCGTGTGCTGCTCGTGCCTGGCCGAGCTGTGGCTTTGCCGCGCAGAGAGAGAGAGAGATGGTGCTGGCATTGAAGCCGAGGAGGTGCCGCGGCCGCGCTGATGGGATGGATGCTGGGAGATGGGCCTGCTGCAGCGCCACGCCACGCCGCGCGCTGCTCCTTCACGCGGCGCATCCGGCGTGCCTGGGCGCTCATATACCGGCAGCAAGCAGCCTGCCGCCCCTTCCCTCACACCACCTCCTCTCCCCAGCCCCTAGCCTCCTCCGCCATGTCGCTCGCCGTGAATGAGCAGCAGCAGGCCGCCGCGCCCGTCGAGGCCGAGCGCCGCCTCTCGCACACGGCGCACTCCGACGACGCCTCGTCGCTCGAGAAGCAGGCCGGCGTGCAGACGGCCGAGGCGGTGAGCCGCATCGCCGGCTGGAAGGTGTACGTCATGTGGGTCGGCATCTTCCTCGTCTCCTACGTCAACGGCCTCGACAACAACACCATGTACGCCTACACGCAGGCCGCCGCGAGCGAGGTGAGTGGGTGTGGTGAAGCATGGCATCTGCCGCCGCAGCACCGCTCCTCTGTCTGCCGTGCTCACACGCGCCGCACAGTTCAACTCCTACCAGCTCTACACGGCGCTGCAGACGATGCAGATCGTCATCATCGCCACGGGCAAGTTTCCCATCGCCAAGTTCTCCGACATCTTCGGCCGCGCCGAGGGCTACATGCTCGCCCTCTTCCTCTACGTGCTCGGCTTCATCATCGTCGCCGCGTCGCACGGCTTTGCCACGCTCATGGCCGGCGTCGTCTTCTACGCCTTCGGCTCGACGGGCGTGCAGATCATGAACCAGACGCTCCTCGCCGACACGGTCACGACGCAGTGGCGCGGCTTTGCCATCGGCATCGTGTCGCTGCCGTACGTCATCAACTTTGCCGTCGCGCCGCGCATTGTCAACCAGCTGGCGCCGTTTGCCAACCCCGTGCACTGGCGCTGGGGTCCGGGCTCGTGAGTGTCTCGTGCTGCGACTCTTGTGCGCTGTGCTGACGCCAGAGCTGCAGCTTCGCCATCGTCGTGCCCGTCGCCTGCGCGCCCGTCATCCTGGCGCTCTACCTGACGCAGCGCAAGGCCAAGCGCGAGGGCCTGGCCAGGCCGCGCCCGTACTTTGCCAAGGGCAGCTACGCCAACAAGTCGGCCGGCCAGAAGGTGGCCTCCGTCTTCTCCGAGCTCGGCCGCGCCGCGCAGGACTTTGACCTGCTCGGCCTCTTCATCCTCGCCGCCTCGTTCGTGCTCGTACTCCTCGCCATCAACCTGGCCGGCCTCGCCAACGACGGCTGGCAGGCGTCGCACATCATCGCCATGCTCGTCGTCGGCGGCAGCCTGCTCATCATCCTCGGCCTCTACGAGTGGCTGCTGGCCCCGCGCCCCGTCATCCGCCGCGAGTTCTTCCTCAACAAGAACGTCTGCCTCGCCGCCTTCTTCATCGGCCTGTTCGACTTCGCTGCCTTCTACCTGGCCTGGGTCCCGTGAGTGGTCTGCGCAAGTCTCGTGCGCGCAGAGGCTCACACCTTGCCATGCAGCGCGTACACCTGGGTGCAGATCACGTTTGACTGGAACAGCTCGGATGCCACGTACTTCTCGTGAGTGTCGCCGGCACACCACCCATCTGCTGCTGCTCACGCCTCCGCTTGCCAGCAACACGCAGAGCCTGTGCCTCGTCGTCTTCGGCATCATGGCCGGCGCCATTGCCGCGGCGACGAAGCGCTTCAAGTGGCTGCTTGTCTTCGGCTGCTGCATCCGCCTGCTGGGACTCGGCCTCATGATCCGCTACCGCGACGCCGCCTCGTCGACGGTGCAGGTCGTCTTCCCGCAGGTGCTGCAGGGCCTCGGCGGCGGCTTCATGGGCATCCTGCTGCAGGTCGGCGCCCAGGTGTCGGTCAAGCACCAGGACGTCGCCATCGTCACGGCCTTCGTCCTGCTCTGGACGGAGATCGGCGGCGCGTGCGGCACGGCCATCCTCGGCTCGCTGCAGAACCACGTGCTGCAGGAGCGCCTCACGCGCTACCTCGCCCCCGTCGGCGCCACGCCGGCGCAGATCTCGGCCGCCTTCATTGCGCCGTCGGGCATCTTTGCCGAGTGGCCGCTCGGCTCGCCGCAGCGTGCGGCCCTCATCCAGGCGTGGGCCGACTACGTGCACATTGCCCTGATCGTCGCCTGCGCGCTCTCGGCCGTGCCCATCGTCGCGGCATGCCTGCTCACCGACTACAAGCTCGGCAACACGCAGAACTGCGTCAGTGACGAGCCGTCGACGGGCTCGGCGCCGATCCGCCAGGACAGCAATGAGGATCTCGACCGCAAGGTCCGCGTCTAGGTTCCGTTGCCGCCTGCACAAAAGCTTCTCCTCTTCCCCTGTCTTGCCCCCTCCGTCTCTCGACGCTTCACCATGTGCATTAGCTGGAAGTAGGGCCTCGTATAACGTCACGCTTGTTTCCACATCGCCGCGCGTCTGAGCAGAGTGAGCAGAAAAGGTGACAGGGTAGTGTGTCTCGGATGTCAGGGGTTCAGACCTCGCGGCCAATCTGGACCTCGGCGTTTGCGACCTCGCCGTCCTCGTCGTCGTCGGGGTGCGCGTCGCTGCTGCGCTCCGTCTTGCGCTCCTTGGCCTCTTGCGGCGCGTTGTCCGGCTCGTAGTCCTCCTCATCCTCGTCCTCGTCGAGGAGCTTCTCGTCGGGGGTGCTGATCTCGGACGTCTCCGCCTCGATTTCGAGGTCGCGACGGGCCGCGCGACGGCGCTGCAGGCTACGGCTGTGTGCGTTGGCGTTGATGCCCTTGACGGAGGAATGCGGCGATGAGGCAGTCACCTTGACCAGGCCGTAGTCCTCCGAGAGGAGCGTCTTGAGCTGCTCATCGCCGCCGGTGATCTAAGAATCGCAGGTGAGCGCACTGTGCGTCGGCAAAGCATCGACCTCGCCTTACCTTGTCGAGCGACACGCCCTGCGAGAGCAGACGGAGGCCCAGGGCGCGCACCCGCTCCAGCTCCTCGGGCGACTGCGAGTTGCGCAGCAGGTGTGCATGGAGCAGGAAGGCCGGCTGCGTGCCGATGGTGCGCTCCTCTCCGTCGAGTTCGGCCACGTCTGCGAAGCGAGCATGAGCAAACGTCCTGATCGACGAAGAGAAGAGACACTTACCTCGCTCGACCTCGACGCTCAGATCAGGCACGCCGGAGTAGTCGGCTGTCTTGGCGTCGGCGTTCAGGGAGCCGAGCTTGGCATCTTGGGCGTTCGGAGCGGCAGCCTGGACAGTGCTTGCTGCGACAGCGACAGCAAGCAACGTGAAGACGGAGAGACGCATGCTGCGGGGTCAGTCGAAAGAGTTTGATGGCGGTGCAGCGCGTGTCGATGAGGGGTGTGTCAGTCGATGATTCGGGGTCGCGTTGGCCGGGATCGTCTCGGTCTGGTCGTCGAGTCTCTGCTTGAGCTTGAGGGTTGATTGAGGCAAGAACCTGGCGTGGAGGTGTGACGTTGGTCTTCTTAAGCGCCTCATGCTTCAAGCAAGGTCGTGCGTGCAGCAAGGGCACGAAGCAGCGCTCGCCCTGTCGCCCATTCGGGCAGGCCAGGACGCTGAAGAGGCAGCCTCGAAGGTCGTGAACATCCAAGCCTGGCGTTCTCAAAGTCCAATGGCAATCGCCGTCGACGCCAGAAGATGCTAGCGGTAGCGAGCAGCTCTGCTACACACTGTGCACTCAGACGTCTGACCGACGGGCGGAGCGACAAAGGCTCGCGAGTGAGATGTCGGCAACGTCGGACGCGTTCTCGTCCGTTGGCGCCGTTGAGGCCAACACCACGACCGCGTGCGCATGGCATGTGCTGCCGAGCGGCCCCATGTGGTCTCGAGCGAGATCCGTGTGCCGGCTGACGGAGCGGCAAGCGGATGCTCCAAAGGTCAAGCCGCCTTGCCGTTCCGGCTGGCAGGTCAGAGACGCTGGGCCAAAGCGACGAGACAGGCAGGTCCCGACGTCGCGAGCGGCCGTGCGGGCTGCTCTGCGCCGCCGCTGGTGGCGCCTGCCGGTGACTTGCGACCAGTTCTGAATATTGCGGTACATCAGAGCCGCTCAGACTCGAGCGCAAGAGCCTCCGACGGCGACGAGAGTCCTCTCGAGATGGCCTCGCGGCGAGGCGGAGTGTCGCGACGCGTGCGTTGCCGCCGAGCCGGAGGCGCGTCGCGCTCGCATGCCTCCGCCGAGCTTGGCGCCGCTCGCCACACCGTTCATGCTCCCCCGCACTCGCCGCGACGGCTCCCCTCCAGCAGCCTGCTGTCGTGTTGTCGTGCCTGTCACAGCACGCGGCGACGTGCGGGGCTCCAGACGGAGAAGCTGCATGAAGCGAGTGGCAAACGCTGGCCTGTCTCGCGCCGCTCGTCCACGCCAGAGGGCGGCGAGCGCGGCATATCCGCCAGACGCGCCCTTGCAGCTGTCCCACGCGAACGGCGAAGGGGAGGTGAGACACCGCAAAGGCGTGTGTGAAGCTCGGAGCCTTGCTCTCCTGCTGGGAGGAGGCGATTACGCCAGCCTCGCGCTGTCTTGCGGGGCTGCAATGGACGGCCCATCAGCGGCGCTGCCAGTCGCCGGCGACGCCGATGTCGGCCACGGCGTCGCGACGACGACGCGCAAGGAGGGGCGGAGCAGGGGTCCCTCTCCCTGTCTTTGCGCGCTCTGCCATTGCTCCGCGTGCGCTCCTCAGCAGCGGTGCCGGACTCCGTGCCCTGCGCGCCCTCGCTGCCGCCTCGAGGAGACTTGTGTCAAGGCGTCATGCGGCGGAGTCAGTCGCAGGACAGCGAACGCGTCTGCTGCCCGTGCTCGCCACGCCGGCACCGACGCGCCGTGCACCGCCACAGCGAGCCTGCGGGCCTTTCTCGTCGTCGCGAGGGATGGGCCACAAACGCTCTTTCTTTCTGCCGCCGGAGCACACGTCGGCGGCATTCTCGATATCGAGCTCGGCGCCGGCGCCGGTGCCGCAGCGCTGCGCCGAGTAAGGATGCGACTCTGCAGGGTCTCCCCGCCGGACGCGGGCCCAGCAAGCCGGGCCTCGAGCATACATACGGCCGGACTGGGCCTCTCCATGCCCGGCTCCGGTGCCTGCAGCTGCATGGCGGCCCCTCCGTCGGCTTCGTGCCTGCGGTGCGCCGCTGCGCCGAGGCGTCGCATCGCGATCGAGCAGGCTCGCCTTTGCTCTCGCGGCCGAGCAGCATGTGGGCGCCAGCCGCTGTGCCTGCCGCTTCGAGCCTTGTGCTGCGGCCGCAATCGCTTCTGCGGCTGGATGCTGAGCATGATGCTCGCGCTGCTCCTGATGCTCTGCTGCTGCTGCTCTGCTGGTCCGCATGCTGAGCGCCGAGGCGCTGGCGCAGCATGTGGCATGCACATGCAGCTCGTCCTTGCTCGCAGAGCGCAGGGACCCCGTCGATCCGGGGGCCAGCGGCGAGCGGGCCCACCGCAGCACAGCTCGGCCGTTCCCGTCCTGCGCTGCGCAGCAGAGGGCTTCGCATGCCGCTCTTCTCTGCAGCATCAGACGCTGAGATGGACAAAGGTGAGGGTACGAGCGGGCACAGCCGGAGGGATGCAGCAGCATGCAGGGTGCAGCGCGGGTGCTGCACTGCCGCGGCGGCCCACGGCGCCCACGCCGAGCGAGCCGCCGCCGTCGAGGCGAGCGCGCCGCGAGCCCGTCGCTGCGCTGCTGCGGGCCGCCACACGCCACGCCCTTTGCTTGTCGCCCTCGCAGCTGACACTCGCCTGCTGCACGAGCTGATGCCGGGCCGCTCCTTAGCGCGGTCTCAGGTGGTGGGAACGAGGCAGGGGGCCGGCGACGTGCGGAGCCGCGGCGCGGCGGAGGCGGCATGCGCCGTGGTTGCGCCGAGCTGCGGCACCTCTCCAGCTCGCCGCGCCGACGCCGTCGAGGCCCGCGTGCTGATCGCTGCCGTCCTCACCTCGCAGCTCGCAGAACGGCAGCGGGGCCTCAGCTGCAGGCAGCCTCCGGCTCGCTCTCCTGCGGCAGCGCGGGGTGACGCCAGCGCGCAGCCGGCATGGCCTCGCCTCGTCCAAGCTGAACGCTGTCAGCATCAGCATGCAGCGTGCGTGCGCTGCGCTAGGCGGCGTGCGGACATCTGCTGCATCTGCTGCGCGCCGGCCGCTGCACCTTAATCGCTCGCGCTGGCGCGATCTTGCCCGGCCCGCTCGCTCGCCGCATCGCTCGCTGAGCGAACGTGACTGTGGGGGCCGCGAGGGTGCGTCTGGCGTGCCGCGGGCGGCGGGCGATGCGACGCGACGCCTCGCGGGCCGCGCCAGGGTCCACGGCGTGCCGTCGCCTGCGGCGGCCTGCTGCTGCGGCGGCTGCGCATGAGAGGGCGGATCAAAAGGTCAGCCCATCGCCCCGATAGAGCCGCGAGAGGGGGCCGGCGGCGGGCCTGCCCGGACGGGCCAGGCTGGAGCTGCACCTCGCCGAGCTCCGCCTGCAGCGCTGCTGCGCCTGAGCTGCACCTCGGAGGCCCCTCTCGCCGCCTCGATGCGCTGCCGCTGCGTTCTGCTGCCGTGCGCTTGGCGGCGAGCCACGCCTTGCTGCTCCGACGCAGCGGAGCGGCGGATGCTCGAGGCCGTCGGGCGCTCTTCGCTGCCTGGTGCTGAGCGGCTGCTGCGGCGCACGGCCGATGCTGCCTCTGCGCTGGACGAGCTCGTGTCGCCTGCTCCACCCGCCAGGGCCTGCACCTGGCATGCGCCATCGCGCTCGCGCTGAGCCTTGTGCTGGCGCTGGTGCGCTCTTCGAGCTTGCTGCCGCAGCGTGCAGCACGCTGGGGCTGACGCCGCCACGGACGGCGAGACGCTGCCTGTCGACGGGCGACGCTGCACGCGGCATGGCGCGCGTGGCGCTCGGCGCGGCGCTTCGTGAGCCCCTGGCCATGCATGCATGACAGCGGCTAAGCGCGGCGGCAGCGGCGTCGAGACGAGGTGCGGCTGCGGTGCCGCTCCGCAGCGGCTGCTGGGCGTGCACCTCTCAGCGGCAGAAGCACGCTCAGAACGGGCGGGCTGCTGCGCTGCTGGGTTGCCTCGCTCGTGCCATGGTGCATGCGGCCCAGGGCGGGCCGGGGCAGGGTGCCGCACGCCGCTCAGCACCTGCCATCTGGGGCCGGCTGCAGCTGGGCGCAGCGGCAGAGGTGTCGCGCCGCCGCCGCTGCCGCGCTCCGCTGCAGGCTGCAACGCGCACTCGCCGGCACCGCGCGGCGCAACGCGCACCCGCACCGCGCCGGCGCGGCCGCCGACCGGCGCCCCTCGCAGCACACCCAAGCCTCCGCACCCGCCTGCCCTGGCGCTGCCCTCGCCCTCGCCCTGACTCGCCCTGGCCACCGCTCACTCCTCCTCCTTCGACCGCTCACTCCCTCTGGCGCTCATCCATTCGCGCCGCACCCGCCTGCGCCGCCCGCTGCGCACCCTGCGGCACGAGACCTCGGCTGGTCGCTTTGTCGCGCACGCGCGTGCCACCTCCGCACCCCCTCCGCCGCCCTCGCCTGGCTCCACCAAGCCCGCACCGCTCCTCGCCACGCCTCTCGCGTCGTCCTCGGCGCCCCGTCCTTGCCGCGCAGTCGCATTCGCCTCTCTGGGCTGCGCAGTCAGGCGCATCTCTTCTCCACGGCGACTCGCCCCTTTAGTGCGCCCGCACCTGCACACAGCCACACCGGGCAGTTGCGCCCGGGCGCGCCGCACTCTGGGCGGGCAGAGAGTGGAGCAAGGGTGCTGCAAATAGCTCCGTGAGTGCTTCGACTGCGCAACGCTGGCTCCGGCGGGTTTGCGAGGAGGAACATAGGAGGCAGCCGCTGGGCGCCGTGGAGAGAGCGGTGCGCGTCGTGCGGGGTAGCGCGGCTCGCGAGGGGGCCTCCGTCTGGACGGCCCTCTTGCGATGGCGGGATCCAGCGAGCCTGCAGCCTCGCTCCGAGCTTCTTTCGCGCCAAGCCTTCAGCACGAGGCAGCTCGAGCAGTCTCTCGTCAGCATGGCCACGTGTCGTTCGAGCCTATCGTGCAGTAGGGGCTACAAGTGGCGGACCGGCGTCCAGACGCGTCATCATCACTCGCAGCATCCAGCCACACGCCCAGAGCAGGATCAGCAGATGTGCTTGCCTGCGAAACGGGACAGGTGCCGGCCGGCGCGGTGAAAAGACCGGCGAGCTGGAGCGGATGAAGGCGCTTTGCGCTACGGCAGCCGGTGCGCAGAGAAAGCGCTGTGAACGTGCGGCAAAGTGCAATTAGTCTCAGCCGGCCGTTCTGCGCTGCTCATCTGCAGCGCAGCTGATGCTGGCCCGCGGCTCTGATACTGCTCCTGTGACGCACGCAAATGCCGGCCGTGCTATATCGGAAAGGGGGACGCCGTAAGGGGTGACGCTCTGCGTAGCGTGGGCCTGCGAGAGACACGCAGCTCGAGGTCATAAGCGCTGCCTTCTTTGCCGCGTCTTCGTCCTGCTCCTCCATCACATCTCACACTTCCTTGCACCGCGTAGAATCCCTCGGAGCGCCATCAACAACACGCACGCCTCATCCTTCATCTGTGAGTGATGAGCTCGCGCCAAGCTCGGGCCGCGGACGCGCGCCATCGGCGCGGTCCGAGCGCTTGTGGAACGCGGGGCCGCCGTGCATCCATCGCACGAGGCGCGTGCGGCCCACGGGCGTGATTGGCACGCTTCGGCTCGCACAGAGCACTCTCTGCGGTCGACTTCATCGCTGAGACTCCTCATCCATCAGATCGGGCCCATACCTGCATCCGCACACCGCAGACGAGACACCGAGATCGGACCAGCAACAGCACACAGGTGAGTGCGAGCGTACGAGGCAAGCTCGGCGAGCGCTCGATAGGGTCTGGCAACAGGGGCGAAAGGCTCGACCTCGCCGTGACTGCTCCCGATCGCGGCGTGAAACTCTTGTTCACCGCATCCTCGCTCGCCACACCCTGCTGATCCCGCCACGCTCCAGCAACCTCATCGCAGAGCCCGGTATGGCTGCTGTCACCGCCATCATGCACTCGCCGTCGATGGACTTCGCAGCCGTCGATCACTCCACTCCGGGCCGCTTCGGCGACGCCTCTCGGGCGCCGCGTCGAGGGCCACCACCGCCACGGCCGGCGCGTATCTCTGTCCCCGGCTCTGCCACACCACGGGCAGCCCCAACGCGCGACTCTTCGCTGTCGCCCACGCCAAAGCCACGCACGTCCGCGCCGTCTCTCGCTGTCGAGTCCGCTGCAACAGCGCCGTCTGACGTCGGCACGAGCACGTCGTTCTCCTCGATCACCCCGTCGCAGTCGGCGTCGCAGGCAAACGCACCCGGGCGACGGCCAGTGTTCACGTCTCGTGCGAGCCTGGACGCTCCGCGGCCGTCGGCGTCAGAGCTCGACAGCCCGACGCCGCGCCACGATCGGCGGAACCGCGACCACATCGAGTCGCGAGCGGGGCCCTCGAGCCTCTCGCACCGCAACCTGGCGCTTGCGTCGCTGTCGACACCGGAGCTGCATCTCTCCTCCGACCCGATGGTCGACCTGGACGACCGGCGCCAGCCGCGCAGCAAGCACAGCGCGTGGTCGCGCCCCGCACAGGACGGCCGCCAGGCGCTGCCGAGCCTCGCAGCCGTCGTCGGCCCGGTGCTGGACAGCAGCAGCAACCTGCTCCACCGACGCACGTCGCAGCGCGAGCGCAAGAGCAGCAACGTGACGGTGCGCCGCGAGTCGCCCGCGCCGTCGTCCGACCGCACTGCGCCAGAGCACACGGGCGACACCGTCCTGGTGCGCAGCGTGCCGCAGAGCACTCCACGCTCGCCTGCGCTGCTGCCCTTGGCTGCCGCCGCGACAGAGGACAAGCGCCGCTCGGCCGGCAGCGATGCATCGCTGCGCAACATCAAAACGTGGTTCACGCGGCCACGGCGCTTCAGCGCACAGTCATCCTCGTCGAACACGGCCGTCGCGCCCTCGCTGCCGTCGTCTCCGCTGCCCTCGCCGGCGCCGCTGCCAGCCTCGCGCTTCGACAACAGCATGCTGACTGCCGAGACAGAGTCTGATGTCAGCACTGCAACTGCCGGCACCGGCACGACGCTCTTCACGCACAGCGTGGCCACGGCAGCGGTGACGGACTCGTCCGTCGGAGTTGATGCAGCGTCGAGCAGTCGGAGCACCACGAACGTGCGGGCAGCTCGCGCCTTCATCGTCGCGCAGCTCTCGCAACTCTCGCGGCAGGAGATGGGCGCCGACCGGCATCGCATCGACAGTCTGGCCTCGCGCGTCGAGCAGGACAGCGATGTCCGCAGCTCTGGCGACGCGACCACCGAGCTGCTCGACTTCTGGACGAGCCTCTCTGACGGCGTGCTGCTGTGCCTCTTGGCGAACCAGCTGCACCCAAAGTGCATCGAGACAATCGACCGCCGCGACGCCGACTGGGTCAAGGCCGACAACATCTCGCGCTTCCTCCGTGCTGCCAGAGACTACCTCGGCGTGCGCTCCAAGGATCTCTTCCATCCGCTCGACCTGACAGACGCCACCGTCGAGGGCCTGCAGCGCGCAGTCCACACCGTGCTTGCGCTCGAGCGTTCGGCCAGCGCACGCGGCCTTACCGGCTCGCCGGCCTCCCGCCCGTCCGCCGCGATCCCCGTGCCTCTGCGCTCATCAGCGGCGCCGCGCATCCTCAACACGCAGACGCCGCCGCTGACGCCTCACGGCTCGCTGGACGAAGGCTCTGAGCTCATGCACAGCCCCTCGGACGTGCCCTTTCCGCGCGGCTCTGGCTTCTCGCCGCGCGCTTCGCCGGCGAAGCGTCCTTCCGGCGGGCAGCGCCACCCGGTTGCGCTCTCCATCCAGCAGCAGCGGCAAGAGGCAGAGCGCATCCTCGTCGCCGGCAACAGGTACGCCAAGGAGGAGCGCCACCGCCGCTCAAGCGACGTCGGTGCCAAGCCGCAGTTCATGCGCTCGAAGGGTGTCTCGATCACGTTCGCCGACTCGGTCTCGCGCGGTAGCGACGAGGAGACGCGCATGCCGTACCGCGACCGCAAGCTCAGCGAGTCGGCCATCAGCCTGACCGGCGTGGCGGAGGAGGACCTCGAGGACCTACTGCGCTCGCCGCCGCGCCTCAACACTCGTGCCGTGCGTGCCTCCGATGACGATGACGACGAGGACGACGATGAGCTTGCTAGGGGCAACGCCAGCCCGCGTCTCGTCGGCCTCGGACACGCGTCGTCGCCCATGGCGCGCGCCAGCTCGCAGCGGCGGATCAGTCAAGAGCTGCAGCACGGAGCCGGCGGCAGCCCAGGCCGCCCGCTGCGCACGTCGTCCGACTTCGAGGAGCACCGCTTTCCCAGCGGCACCAGCCCGGCACGCCAGGCGCCGGTGCGCCGCCACAGCGCCCGCTCGTACGCGGGCCCATCCTCGCTCAACCCGCATCGCGATGGCGGCTCGAGTGAGAATGTCGCTGCGTTCCCCAGCATGTCCTCTTCGCCGGCCCGTGTGCCCTTCCCGCGCGCAGCCTCCGCGCACGAGTCGCCAACAGTGAAGCGCATCGGCCGCCACCTATCGCTCAACGCCGGCATGGCGGGCTACGTGTCGAGCTCGTCGTCGGTCAACCTCGTCCCCGCCTCGCCCAAGTCAGCCGCTGCGCGTCCCAACTACCGGCACATGCGCTACGCCTCGGACCTGCAGATCCCTCGCAGCCCGCATGGCGCATCTTCGGACGTGTCTGATGCCCCAGCGATGTCGGCGATCTCGTCGCACGTCAGCGGCCGCTCTCGCCTCGAGTCGGATGTCGGCTCGCTGTACACGAACACGCTGTGCAGCGACGCAACCCGCGACGATGGCACCAGCTCAGTCGCAGCGGTCAGCGGCGGCGTGCGCCTGTCGCGCGACCCGTCCGTCGCGCCGGGCGCCAAGCACAAGCTGGTCGTCGTCGAGGAGGGCAAGCCGAACGTGACGTACCAGATGGGCAACTGCATCGGACGCGGCCAGTTCGGCTCGGTGTACCGCGCCCTGAACCTCAACTCGGGCCAGATGATGGCCGTCAAGCGCATCAAGCTCGAAGGCAAGAGCGAGGACGAGGTGACGCAGCTGATGAACGAGGTCGACCTGCTCAAGAGCCTCGCGCATCCGTCGGTCGTCAAGTACGAGGGCCTCGTGCGTGGCCCCGACGTCGTCTCGATCATTCTCGAGTACGTCGAGAACGGCTCGCTGCTGCACACGCTCAAGGCGTTTGGCAACTTCCCCGAGAAGCTCGTCGCGAGCTACGTCGTCAAGATCCTCGAGGGCCTCAACTATCTGCACGACATGAAGGTCGTGCACTGCGACCTCAAGGCGGCCAACATCCTGACGACGAAGAACGGCAACGTCAAGCTGTCCGACTTTGGTGTCTCGCTCAATCTCAAGGCCGTTGAGAAGATCCAGAACGTCAAGAACGATGCAATCGGCACGCCGAACTGGAGTGAGTAAGGCCTCGCTGCAGCCTCGGCCCTGACTGACACGCCTCACAGTGGCACCCGAGGTCATCGAGCTCAAGGGCGCGTCAACGTCGGCCGACATCTGGTCGCTCGGATGCACGATCATCGAGCTGCTGACGGGCAAGCCGCCGTACGGCGACATGCTCGCCATGTCGGCCATGTGGCGCATCGTCGAGGACGACTGCCCGCCGCTGCCCGAGAAGATCTCGCCGCTGCTGCGCGACTTCCTGCTGCTGTGCTTCGACAAGGACCCGACGATGCGCCCGAGCGCCGAGATGCTCTTCGAGCACCAGTGGCTGCGCCAGACGTGGACCGGCGCCAAGGAGCTGCGCCCGCAGGACAGCGTGCCGTTCCTGCGCCGCATCTCGGCCGACTTCCGCAAGGTCGACCTGAAGAGCCTGCATGCGGCCATCGGCGCCGTCGCCGAGACGAACGAGGTCATGGCGTCGGCCCCCTCGCCGTCGCGCCCGTCGGAGCTCGCACGCTCGGCCTCTTCGCCGCCGCGTCACGATGCGCGTCCGGAGCTGACGTCGCTGCGCGCTGCCTCTGACCCGCACGGCTGGGTGCGCGAGGACGACCCCAGCGCGGCAGGCAAGCTGCGTCAGCCCAGCGGGCTGTCCGAGTTCCCGATCGTTGCCAACCTCGAGGACGCCGTGCGCCGCGGCAGCGACGGCTCCGTCGACATGCTGCGCTCGCCGAGCATGGTCGCGAGCAACAGCATCGAGCGCGGCCTGCACGCTGCTGGCTTCGACCCGTCGCTCCTGGACCTGAACGCCGCTGTCGACGGCCAGGAGGAGCCAAAGGCGCACGCCTTCGTCAAGAGCACGTTCAGCAAGGCGGTGCAGTGCAAGATCTGCCGCGAGCCAGTCAAGAAGCACGCCGTGCTGTGCGAGGAGTGCGGCCTGATCTGCCACGCAAGCTGCGCTCGTCGTGCCCATGCGCCGTGCAACCTCCGCGCGCAGCTCCTCATGTTCGCTGGCCAGCGCAGCTCGGTGGACCTGGCACGCCTGCCCAGCTTCGGAGGCCTCGGCGCCTCGTCGCCCGCTCCGTCGCCGTCGCCTGGACCCGGCACACAGTCGCCGGCGCTCGGCCCCACGTTCCGCATCCCCAACTTCAACAAGTGGAAGCGAAGCAGCAAGGGCAGCATTGGAGAGATGGCCACCACGCCCATCTCGCCGACGAGCACCGAGACGCCCGTCTCGCCGACGACCGGAGAGCACCGGCGACGCCGCATCTCGCTGCTGCCCGGCATGGGCTTGGGCCGCGTGCGCTCGCCCTCGCCGGCGGTCGAGCTGGAGACTCAGGCGGGCAACGGCTCCATTGCCCGCTCGTTCAGCAGCTCGCAGGGCGGCTCGCAGCGGCGCGAGCGGCCTGGCTCGGTCAGCTTCGGCAGCGTCAGCGGCTCAAGCACCGTCTCGAGCGCGTCGCACGCCATGGCGCACACGAACTCGACGGGCTCGACGAACCCCAGCACGCTCAACAACAGCAAGCAGGCCATCGCGCGCCCCGCCGCTCACCGGCACAGCTCTTCGCAGTCGACGCGGCCCGCTGCGCCGCCGCCGCGCTTCCCGTCGCGGGGCCACCGCGCGACGCACTCGGCGGCCATCAGCACGCCGCACCTCAACCGTCTGGCGTCGAACGAGGGCGGGCGCGACAGCGAGCGCTCGTTCCGCCAGCGCCTCACGTCCTTCCACAGCGACGCGCGCCTCGCGTCGGTCGGCAGCAAGAACAAGGTCGACGGCGCCATCACGCCGACGACGGCCACTGTCGACAAGTCTGCCTCGGCGGCGGAGCGCAAGCGCGCTCGCCGCGCCAGCAGCAAGCAGGACTGCAGCATCATGTAGGGGTCTCGATGCTGCTTTCACCGCCTTCTCCCTCTCTCTTCCCGGCATTCTCAGAGGCGCAAGATCCGGCCATAAACGACGCCGCATCCCGCCGCAGCAAGCGGCGCCATCTCAACGGCGCCGCGGCTGTTCCCGCATCCTTCTCTTCGACGATTCCCATGCACTTCACTGTACCACCAGCCCCGCCGCGGCCATTCCCCTTGCCCCTTATATGACCAGCGCTCCTCATGCACACACACCTCGTCCGCCACACGCACACCATCTTCACGTCCAGGAGGAGCGGCACGCAGCCCACCCACGCGCGTCGTCGCCCGCCCACCCCCTTTTACGCCCTTTCTGCCTTTGCCACGATCTGCGATGCCCGCCATACAACCCCCAGCCGCCTCTCCCACATTGTCTTGCTCAGCCATGCCCGCTACCGTACTGCATCCATCTCTCGACTGCGCGTGTGCTGGCGGCTGCGAAGGGGCTCGGACCGCGGGCGCAGTGCGTCGCGGGTGCTGCCTGCGTCGTGCTGCGGCCGCAGGAACGGCGTGACATTGCTAGAAGAACTTGACCCAGAGCACAAAGAGGAAGATAAGAGCGATGGCACCGATCCTGCGCGGCGTCGTCAGTGCCGACGAAGCGCGCCAGCGCGGCAGCTGCACTCACGGCGCGTACTGGCGCAGCAGGGCATCGATGCGGATCTGCTTGGCTGCTTTCCTATACTTGAGACTCTCGTCTCGCAATGACGACGACATATTGCTCATCTCTGCGGCGCGACATCAGGCTGTGGCGAACGGCAGCGTGTACTGGGTACTCACGGTCCAGCGTCTCGCCGCGCCACAGCAGGCTCTCCATGTTCTTCGTCATGACCGAGGTGCTGCGCGGCGGAGAGCAGTCTCAGGTCACGGGGCCCTCGTCTCTCGCAGCTGCACGCTACTCACACGTCTTGCAAGTCGTCGTTCAGCCGGTTCAAGCTGTTTGCGCCGCCCGCCTTCTCTTCCACTGCTGTCTGCGCTGACCGAGTGTCGGCATAGAGCCGCTTGGTGCGCTGCATGAATGTGTCTGCCGCCAGATCGTCAGCAGGACACAACGAGACCTGGCACGGCAGCACGCACCGAAGCCGACAAACGCATACGGGCGCAGATTCCGCTGCGCCACCTGTGCGCCGTAGCAGCGCTCGAACTCCTTGGCCAGCTCGTCGAGGTAGCTGAAGGCCAGCTTGCGCGGGTACGAGCGGTCGGTGATGATGAGAAAGACGACGGCGTCTGCGCGCCCGGGCGGCGGCGCAATCTGGTAGTGGAACGTGTACTTGGGCCCGCTCTCGATGGTGCAGCGCACCTCGGCCTGCGGGCTGATGCGCCGGAAGAGCAGCTTGGCCTGCTGCTTGTACTCGGAGAGCGCCGCCTCGGTCGCGCTGTCGTCGACGGACTGCGCCAGCGGCAGGCCGTCCGAGACGCGCGCGATCTGCGTCGAGAGCACCATGGCGAGGGTGTGCGGCTGCGGATGCGGTGCGGTGCGGTGCGGTGCGGTGGGAGATGAGGGGCGGAGGCAAGGCGCAAGCAACACCCGCCCCGCTGCGCCACGATGCACGCTCCACGTCGCCGTCATCGTCGACGCCACGCCGCGCGCGCGGGGCTGCCCTGCGCCAGCTGTTCCCACGCTCGACGACCGGCTCGGCGCATGCCGAGGCGGCACCGCAAGGCCCTTGCTGCTGGCACATGCGCCTCGAGAGAGAACGAGAGCTGTGCTGTACATACAGCTGAAGCGCTTCGGCGCACAGAGACGGCGCAGCTGCTAGGCGGTGGCGTCGCGAGTGGTGCAAGCACGCCGAGGGAGAGCAGCAGCAGGTCAAAGCTCACACCTCTCGAGAGGTGCCGAGTGCTTCTCGGGCTGCAGTCCGTAGCGAAGAGCGAGAGAAGGCTGCTGCATCGTTGCGATGCAGTCGAGTCTGGCGAATCGGCGCAGCAAGGGTGGTGCGGCGTGTCGTCCCTCGGTCGAGCTCGGCGCCGCGTACCTGAGCCGCCTGGCCCCTACTCACAGGCTGCGCTCGCTCGCCGAGGAGTCACTCCATCAGCGTCGGCCAGCGCATCCCGCTCAGCATCCTGGTGCGTCTGCCCGACGCTATCTGAGCCAGAGTTGTGCGAGCACGACGAGCGCAGGTCAAAAGCTGGCCTGCAGCTCGCGGATCGGGTCGGCTGCCGGCACGCGGCCGGCGGGGTGCTGCGGGTGGGTGCTGCATGCAGCCGCACGGCCTCTACCTCGCAGATGCAGAACGCAGGCACCGGAAGATGCACCGTCTGTTTGGAATGGGTTCTCGCCGACGGAAAGCGAGGCTGCACCCGCTCAGCTGCAGGGCAATCGGGAGCCGGCGCAGCGGCGCCAAGTGCCGAGGAGCGAGCGAGGAGCGCGCCGTCGAGGAGCTAGGAGGTGTCTCTCGGGGCCTGCCCCAGTCCGTCGGCTCCTCACCGGCTCGGCGGCCTCATCGTCCCGCACCGCCGGCATATGGAGTTGAGTGCTGTCAGCAGCCCCTCTGCGACGTGTGCGCAGCAGCAGGGCAGCAGCAGGAGGAGGGACGGCCCACCACCGCGCGCATCACGCCGCCCGCCGCCGCTGCGCCCGATGTTCTGAACGCTGGAGCAGCATGCGCGGCGGCGCTCGCCCTCATCTCGCCTTTCAGCATGCGCTGCAGATCCCTCCTGTCTGCGCTGCTGCAGCATCCGCCGCAGATCTCGCGTCTCACCACGCACGGCGAGTTTGCCTCGGGAGCGCTACCGCCCGCCGGCCAAGAGCAACCTGCGGCGCCGGCGACAGAACGAGCACGCAGCCTGCAGCGTGGAGCGCGAGAAGAGGCACGGCGGCAGCACTCTGTGGAGAGGGGCCTCATCAGCATGACGCTCATTGTCGCAGCACGTGAAGCACGCATGTGCAGGTGCAGGCGCAGGCACGCCGGCGGCCAGCCGAAGAAGGCAGGTGCGGGTGAGACAGGTGACGAGGCAGGCCGGCAGCGAGGCAGAGCGAGAGAGTGCGCCCGCCAAGGTGCGTGCCCTCCCGCTGCGGTGCCGCCGAGATTTGCCCACTCTGACTGCGCGCACGTCTGGTGCCGCTGCCGCCGAGAGCCGTGCTCTGCTGCCTCTCACCCCGACGCCGCTGCAGCTGCAGCACGCGGACGCGACGCGGCTCGGCACAAGCAAGCAAGCTCGCGCTGAGCCAGGAAGGTTCACCCAGCAGCAGGCGCAGCGCCAGGCGGCCGCGGGCGCAGCGGCAGCACCCGCGCGCGCTCAATCGCCGTGGCCCTCGGAGCGCACCAGCGGAGCGGAGCTCGGCCGTCCGTCTCAGGTCTCACCTCGCAGGTGCAGCGAGACGAGTTCGGACGGCTCTATCGTCGTCGTCATCAGCACCACCCACGCCGCCGCACACCCACAGCGCTGGCGAGCATCGCGTCTCCATCCATCCGCCGCACCACCACCACCAGCAGCACTGCGCGCCACGCACCGTCTCGCACCGCCAGCCCAGCTCGCTGTGCCGCTCGCCCAGGACTGCACGTCGCCGCGCTAGTCCGGCCTGGCCTTTGCCGCGCCGCCAGCTTCTCGCAGCCTCGACGCTCGCATCCACCTGGCTGTTGAGCGCTCCACACGCTGCTGCAGCTTGCGCCTTGCTCTCTGAGGCGCTTTCTTCCGCCACATCCGAAGCTCGCTCGACATGTCCTCTCGCGACACGGCAAACGCCAACGGCAGCTCCAGCTCCGGCGGCGGCGGCTTTGCGTCGCTGCTGCGAGCGGCGCGCAAGTCCACCGAGAGCCTGCGCAGCGTGCGGAGCAATGCCAGCCGGAGGAAGGTGAGCGTCGCTCGCGCTTGCTGCTCTCGCCGCTCCAGCTGCTGACACGCCTCTTGCGCCCCGCCAGTCGCTCAGCGAGGGCATCTCGCGTGCATCCAGCCGCGCCACGAACTATTCTGACGCTCCGCCGCTGCCCGAGACGCCCAGCGAGGTGGGCACGCCCGGCCGGCTCTCTGCTGACCCCTTTGGCGCTGCACGAGGAGCACACCGCGTGCGCAGCGAGAGCGTCACGCCGACGCCTCGCACCGAGGCCTCGAACCCGCTGGCGGCCAGCACGCCGGGCGCCACGACGCCGGCGAGCAGCATTGCCGAGCAGCAGCGTGCCGCGGCAGAGAAGGCGCAGCACGAGGAGGCCCACCTCGAGGCGGCTGAAGACGATGGCATCAGTCCGCTGGAGGGCTCGCGCAAGGGCCTGTATGCGCAGAACTCACCAGCCACGTCCATCGGCTCGCTCAGCAAGTCGATGAAGCGCGGCACGGGCAGCGCCAGCTCGCGGCGCAAGGGCAAGGGCTCGCTGCTCAACTCGGCCAACGCGAGCGGCGTCAGCCTGGGCCTGCAGCCGCTCGGCGAGGAGTTCGAGACGGACGAGGGCGAGCTGCGCGTTGCGCCCGGCAAGGGCGACGGCAACACTGTTGCGCAGCTCTATGCCGTCTTTGGCGTGAGTGGCCTGCACGCAGCGCTGCGCGCGTTGAACTGACGCATCGCGCATCATCAGCTGCCCAAGGATCCGTCCGTGTGGACGCTCGCCGAGGAGGACTGTGTCGCGGGCGTGCACCACATCGAGGGCGCCGTGGGCCGCTTCTGGCGCCCCGAGGTGCTGGGCTGCTCGATCTGCCCCTCGCCCAGCGAGGTTCTCGCGCGCAGCACTGGCGGCAAGACGCCGACGAAGGAGAAGGACAGCGGCGCGGCCAAGTGGGAGGGCCGGGGCGCAGACGGCAAGAAGCCGCAGAACCCCAAGTTCATCGAGATGGCAGACGGGCGAGGCGGCGTCGAGCGCGCAGAGACTGCGCGCGTGCTCAGCAAGGCGCTCAAGGTAAGCGCGCGCGATGTGGCGCCCGCCAGCCCGCATGCTCACGCCCTGCGCACAGCTCTCCTTCACGCGCGAGATCGAGATTGTGTCGGGCCAGGCCAACTTCCCGCCCTCGGCATCGTCGCACACCTTCTCGTTCTCGGTTCCCACGCTCACGTCTTCCGGCGAGACGCTCGACCAGACGGGCACGATGGGCCGCACCGAGGGCCGCAAGGCGACTGGCGCGGTGGGCGTGTCTGTCGGCAAGGCCAACGCCGCCAGCGCCGTCGGCGAGGGCTATGGCCTGCAGCGCGGACCGGGCGCCAGCGCGGCTGCCGGCAACGGCTTTGGCGACAGCCCTGACCCGGCCACGTTCTACGGCGTCGTGCTCACTGTCTGGAGCGCCGCCGACGAGCGCCGCGCGCGCACGATCAAGCGCGAGCTCACGCGCATGAACCGCCAGCGCGCCGACGCCAAGGCCGCCGCCGCGAACAACAAGCGCAACGGCGGCTCGGGCAATGGCTGGAGCGGCGGCGACACCGACACGACGGGCGCCGAGGAGACGGCGGCGGACGACGACGGCGCCAATGGCGACGGCTACTCCTTCTTGCCGGCGCACAACACGTTCTTCATGCCGTACGCCATCTGCATCGTCTCGCGCTACCCGCTCTACGACCTGCTCGGCGACTGGAACAAGATGGCGTGGCACAAGTACTCGCGCAACATCGAGATGCACAATCAGCAGATGGCCACGATTCTGCGGCACCCGGCGCCGCGCCTCGGCGAGCAGGTGCTCATCGATAGCCCGAGCCACGAGCTGACGTTCGTGTGCAAGTTCCCCGGCGCGCTCGAGTGGGGCTCGGGCCTGATCGGCATCGACTTTTCGATGTGGCCCATCTTCAAGACGCTCAGCCTGGACAACATCCTGAGCATCTGCGAGATTGCGCTTTCGCCCAACGGCCGCGTGCTCTTTCAATCGCGCCACCCGGCGCTGCTCGGCCTGGCCGTCGAGACGTTCAAGCACATCGTCGAGCTGCGCGGCTGGCGCGGCGTGGCAAACCAGAACTGCCACGCGCGCGACGTGCGCATCTACCTCGAGGATCCCGGCTCGTGGATCATTGCGATCAACACGGAGCTGCGCAGCATCATCAAGCCCGCGCCCGAGGTGTGCGTCGTGGACCTCGACGTCAACAACATCTCGTGCCCGCGGCCGCCGAAGCACGCGCCGAGCACGGGCAGCGTGCGCGAGCGCCGCAAGCGCAAGCTCGCCACGGGCATCTCCATCTCGGGCGTCGAGCACGCGCCGCCGCGCCAGTACGTCGAGGCGTACCCGGGCGGGCGCTTCCGGCCGCTGAGCAACGTGCAGCTGCGCGAGCGCAACTCTGCCTACGAGCAGCTCGAGCGTCCCTCGTGGTTCGACCAGGGCCCTGCGCTCACCGCCTTTGACCTTGCGCTGCAGGACACGACGCGCTCGACGTTCCTGCAGAAGGTGCTGCGCACGCGTGCGTCCAAGGCTGGCGCCGCCAGCGAGGCGGAGCTGGCCGCGATCCTTGCGCTGCGGCGCCGCGCCAGCACGTTCGTCGATGCGCGCGACGGCCTCGAGAATAAGATCGGCCGCCTCAACAAGCGCCTGGCGTTCCTGATGAGCGAGTCCGAGATGTGGAAGCAGCAGTTCGCCAAGATCCAGCAGCTCGTCGACCGCCTCACGCGCGAGGCCAACGACCTGCGCAGCAAGGTTGACAAGGAGCGGCGCGAGAGCCGGCGCCTCAGCTCGACGCTGGCTCAGCGCGACCTCGAGCAGGTGCAGATCCAGCTGCGTCTCAAGGGTGAGTGGGTCTGCTGTGACGCCGAGATGTGTGCTGACCCGACTGCTGTCCACAGAGACGGAAGACGCGCGCGAGCAGGCGCAGATCGAGCTGCTGAAGATGCAGAAGGCCATGGACTCGCTCGAGCAGGAGCGCGAGGCGATGATGGACGAGATCCGCAACGTCATCAGCGGCGCCGGCGCCGGCGAGGACGGCGAGTTCGACATGTCGCGCTTCGACATGTACGGCCAGGCGAATCGCCTCGCACGCCCGAGCAGCCCCAACGGCTCGCACCACAGCGCCACGCCCTCGCAGGTGGCCGAGAGCATCATGCGGCACCGCACTGCCGCCGAGGCGCGCATCTCCGAGGGCCGCGGCAGCCGCGCGGCGAGCCGCAACGGGCACGAGGCGCGCGGCAAGGAGGGCTCGCAGGACGGCGAGCGCAAGGGTGCCGACGGCTCGTCGCAGGTGCACCACTTCCCCGACGACCAGATGAACCAGGAGATCCAGGCGCGCACCAATGTCGTGACGGACCAGATCTCGCGCATCCAGCAGCAGCTCGAGTCGACGCTGACGAACCTCGAGGGCCGCCGCTCGGGCACGTACGAGCGCAGCGAGCGCCGGCGCGACCGGCGCACGTCGAATGCGTCGATCTCGAGCATGCGCTACGAGTACGGCATTCCGTCGAGCATCGGCCACGGCGGCATGGCCAGCGAGAGCGAGTCGCACTACCGCGCGCCGTCGAGCGTGGGCGGTGGCGGCGGCGGCGGCATGACGACCGACGACGACAACTACAGCGACATGGACTACGCCATGGAGAGCGCGCGCAAGCGCGAGAAGCGCCTCGCCCGGCAGGAGCGCCGCGAGAAGCGTCTCGCTGCGGGGCCGTCGGCCTACAAGGCAGTCACGCCGTCTGCGTCGTCGGGCAACCTCTCGCAGGCCGCCGCCACGCCGCCAAGCAGCAGCGGCATCGAGCCGGCGCAGGCCGCCTCGTCGCCGCTGCCCACCGGCACGCCCACGCGGCCACCGCCGCGCGAGCGCAAGCCGTCGAACCCGTGGAAGCAGCAGAGCAGCGCACCCACGCCCAAGGACTCGCCCGAGTTCATCTCGGCCCCGGGCACGCCAGGCTCGCACGCCGGCGACACGTCGAACCCCGCCATCGACGCCACGCCGGGCCTGGGCGCGCAGAGCAACGGCCACGCAGCCAACGGCAAGGACGTCGATGCCACGCCGCGCCAGCAGGTCAAGGCATGACGCGCCAGCACCTCAAGACTTCTTATGATCTTCCTTCTTTTGCATCTCGCCACGCTTCTCCCTCCGGCTTGTGGCCCTGCCTCCTCCTTTGGACGTTTCCTGGAACACCTGCGCGCAGCGCGCCTACCTGCTTGGAATGCCATATGCGACTCAGACCCGGCTCGGGCGGACTGCCCGTGACTTCGATGCAGTGAAGCAGGGACTCACGGCGCGGCACCACCCGTCAGGGCCACGGGGCCCCAGCGTTGAAGGCCGAGATTGCCCTCATCAGCCTGCCCAGCAGCACCACAGCAGCGTCGTGTGCGAGGCGCAAGGCCGCCACCTCCTGTCCTCTCCGATGCTGCTGGATGCCCCAACATCTGAGCGAGCAGCATCTAGTGCCGGGCGGGAAGTGCAATCGCGAGCGGGAGTGCTGATCGTCGGGCGTCAGAAGCTCCCACGAGGGCCTGCCGAGGTGCTGCTGCTGCGCTTGCCTCAGCCTAGCCTTGTCCGCGGCGGCGCGCGCGGCGCGTGACAAGGCACGCACGCCGTGTGACAGGCGCAGGCGGCCTTCCCCCCGCGCTCGAGGTTGCTGTGCGCGGCCTGCATGCGGTCCTTGCGTCACATCCACCACCACTCGATCTCGGCACCAGCACCTCTGCCGTTGCCGCATCCCTCGCATCTGCGCCTGGCCGTGCCGCGCTTGCTCTCACGACCTCGCTGCCTCTCACGATCCGCCATGTCCCACTGATGCGCGCTCCCGCCTGAGCGCCTTTCCCAACTCCTCCACCCGCCACCAATCTGCGCGCTTTCCATCATGGCCAGCACGCTGCCGCCGCCCGCCAACTCCTCGCCCGAGATGCCCGAGGAGTGGGCAGAGAGCGACTTTGACTTCTCCGAAGTCTCGCCCGCCGTGGCGCTGCGCCCGCCCTCGTCGCTCTCCGTCGCGCACTCGGCGCACTCGCACCCCGGCACGGCGAGCAGCGTCGCTGGCTCCGAGGCCGGCGACTCGACGCCAGCCGCGTCGGCAGGTCCAGCGCCTGCGCGCAGCTTCGCCGATGCGGATGATGCTGCAGACGGCTTCAGCGATGAGGACGAGGACCAGGTGGACACAATCAAGTTCTCGGCGCTGACGGGCGACACGCTCGCGCAGCTCGCTGCTGCCAGCTCCGCCAGCAAGGCGAGCCGCATCGCCGCAGCAGAGGGTGATGCCTTCAGCGGCACCGTCACACACCTGCAGCCGGCGCGCGCGCCCATTGCTGATGTGGAGCTGGACTGGGACGAAGATCTGGAGATGCCCGAGGTGCTGCCGTCCGCAGTGGTCCTCCGGCGTCCGACCAGCTACACCAGTGCCGACACCGACTTCGACTCTGGCATGGGCGAGACGAGCGACGGCACCACCGCCGATCTGCACGCCGGCTCGCACGGCTCTAGTCCGCGGCGCCGGGCGACTGGCTCGTCCTGCTCCTCCGCCGCATCGTCGCTGCTCTCTCCGCAGAGCCTGAATCGTCTGAGCGACAAGGCGCAGGGCGTCACTTTTCCCACAGCAGAGACGGAGACCGACGACTTCGAGGGCGCCTTCGAGCTCGGCCCGGAGATGGACCGCCTGCAGCTCAGCCCTACTATCACGCGGCAGCGCTCGCAGCCTGCTCTGGAGCAGCAGAAGCAGCTGTGGGGCGAAGCGCCGGGCAAGCGCAGCAGCTCGCCGGACGTCGATGCCTCTCGTCCATCGCGCGATCGCTCCGCGGGAGGCAGCAGTGTTGGCCTGCACTGCATGGAGAGCAGCGATGCAGACGATGAGGAGGATCTGCTGGACGGCCTCGAGGTGCCTGACGACCTCTTTGGTCAGGCCACTCCCGTCGACGGAAGTGCTCTAGCGCCTCAGTCGCCACGCGACAAGCTGCAGGCGATGCTCAACGCGCGTCGAGGCGGCTTCGCTCTTGGCCAGTCCGACGATGCCGTGCCGTTGAGCCCGACGGAGAGCGATGCCGACTTTGCGACGGGCCTCGTCATTTCAGACGATCTCGATCTCTCGCCAAGCCGCCTGCACGCCAAGTCGCTCTCCTACAAGCTGCGCGGCCCGCCGCCGTCCAGCCGCCGCAGCCGCAACAGCGCCTACACGGCGCAGTCTGGCGGCGGACGGTCGACGCAGCCCTCGCGCCGCAGCACGCTGTCAGACACCAGGTCAACACCATCGCAGCCGCCTCCGCCGTCGGTCACTGTCACGATATCGTCTCCTCAGCTCGCGCGCATTGCTCCCAGCGGCATCAAGTCGTCTCCGCCGCGCGCGCCGTCTGCGTACAGTCACATGCCTGGCAGCGGCCCAAGACCTGGCACACTCTCGGCCGTGCGCCCGCTGCGCTACAAGAAGAGCGTCGGCGACCTCGCTACTCCGTCGAGCACGCCGGCAGCCGCAACGAGCAACGCAGCTGGCACATCGTCTCGACCGATCAGCCTCTCGCGCAAGCGCAGCCTGCCGCATCTCAGTGTCGACGCGATGCCCCCGCCTGCCGCTCCGGCGCAGCAGCCCGGCCGCGCCGTGGCAGAGCCAACGGGCTCCCGGCTGCTAGCCTCTACGGCCGCCTCTCGCGCTCGCGCTGCCGAGGTCCGCGCCGCTCGAGAGCGCAGCGTCACAGCAGACGGTCACCCACCGGCACGTCCGAATACGCCTTCGTCCTTCATGCCTACGCGTGTCGGTGCCAATCGGTTCGCGATGCACACAGCCTCCTCGCTAGCAAGAGCCAGCGAGACAGATGCCGCGACTCGTCGGCCTGCCTCGCCGCTGGCGCAGGCGATTTCCGCTGGAGCAGCGGCCGGCCGTGAAGCAGCCGTGCGCATGCTGCGCCGGCCCAAGCGTGGTCGCATGTACGGCGATGGCCACGAGCTCGAGTCTTTCGACGACCTGCCGACGAGCACTGAACGCGAGAGTCGCACGCTGCGCGAGGGCGGCAAGGACGACACTCTGCGTGCACGCGGCAGTGCGGTGCTTGCTGCCATCACGAGCCGCTGGTCGGAAGCGTCGGCATCAGTCGGCGGCTCTCGCAGCCGGCGCACCCTCGACCCGATGGCATCCAAGAAGGTCCGTCAGCCCGCCGGCAAGCGCGGCCGTGCCAGTGGCAACCCGACGCTCATCTGCCATCTCGGCTCCGTCGATGCTGCGCCTCGCGTCGTCGGCGACATGCGCTGGAACATGTCCAAGCAGAAGTGGGAGGGCAACGAGGCGGCGCTGCGCGACTTTGACAACGCTCTGAGCTCCAACACGCGGCCGGCGCTCATCACGCAGCTCACCGGCTCGAGCACGTCGAGCTTCTTTGGCGCTCCCACCTCGCCGCCGGCGGGCGTGGCGTCGAGCGGCGCGCGCATCGTCGGCGACATGCGCTTCGACCCACTCGCTCTGCGCTGGGTCAGCGCGCACGGCGTCGAGGAGCCGGATCCCTTTGCCGACCTGGCGGAGCTCGACGAGGGCTCGTCGCAGAACGAGAGCGCCGACGTGCTCGAGGCTGCGCCAACGTTTCCTTCTGCTGCCGGTGCGGCGGCGGCCAGACGTGCACGCTCGACGGACCTGCTGCGCGATGTGGCTGGCGGCGACGGCAAGGCACATCCGCGTCGCTCGGCCAGCAGCGCCGTGTCGTCGGCCGTCATCGAGGCGGCAATCGAGCGGCGCAACGCTGAGCCGCCGGCCGAGCTCGCTGGCTTCGTCGACGCGGCGCTGTGGGCCTCGTGCCTCGAGGCCAGCCGCCGGCACGAGGACGAGGTCAGAGCCTTTCTGCCGACGCGCAACGGCGCCGAGACGGCGCGAGCCGCCGGCAAGGAGCACCTGTACCTGCTCCAGCGCCTCGCTCGGCAGGCCGCATCGCGCTGAGCACCCCTCTGCGAGCGACAGTCGCTCGTCAAAAGCTCGTCTTCCCCGCGCACCTCCTAAGTATAGTAGCTTGTTCCCTTCCTGTCCCTTCACTCTCTCCTGTACCATCCCATCTGCGACGACTCGCTCACGAACCCGCGTCACCTGTACCACCTCCACCCTCACGATCGACCCCCTCACGATGTGCGCGCACGAATTCACGATGTCCCTGTTACATCCAGTTACGTCCGGTATGGCACAGGTCGCGTGGCCTCTGCTGTCGTTGGGCAGCGAGCGCGATGGCCATCCTCAGGAAGAAGTCAGCACGATGTGATCTCATCGAGCAGCATCCAGAGCGGCGCAGCTGCGGGGCGAGCGCAAGGTGTGGCGGAGCGAATCAGGCACCATGCGCGCGCGCGTCCGCGTTGCGCCGCATCGCGACGCCCGACACGAGTCCGATGCTGGACGAGATCTTGCGTGCTCTGCCGCTCCGAGGCGCTGCCGCTGCAGCTGTCTGCGCTTGAGGAGCTCTCTTTCTGGGCGGCGCTCGAAAAGGACCGCGCCGCCGGCAGCGGCAGCGTCAAGATGCGGCAGCGCGGCAGCGTGCAGCTCGTCTGCGTCTGGCAGCTTGACGCGGATGACGAGCAAGCGGAGCAGCGGAGGCTCGTGCTGCACCTGCATGGACCTGGACGTCGTGCGCTGGGGCCTTGTTCATCCGCCAGAGCTCCAGACAAAGGCGAACAAAGGCCTCGCCAGCGCACTCTCAGCTCCCGCCATCGAAATGCTCCGGTCGCCTCCTGCGGGCGCCAACAAGGGGCCCATGCCGCCCTGCATGGCGCAGCTAATCATACGTGCCTTCGGCCGCTGCCGCTGCTGCCAGCGCCTCTCTTGTCATCGGTGCGCTGGGCCGGCCGGACGGTGCGCCCGATCCCACCCGTCGCGAGCCCCTTGCGACGCAGTCCTCGTCGTCATCGGCGAGGCCTGAGCACTCCTCAGCGCCGCCGCAGCGCTCCAGCCGACGCTCTGCCTGCTCGTCCCCGGATGCAAGAGAAGGCTGCCAGGTGGCTCGAGCCAGAGCTTGGAAGTGCCAGCACGGCCCGCGTGGGCGGAAGCGTCTCTTGTCCGTGAGGGCGTAGCGCGGCGGGCGCGAGAGTCGCCGCGTGCCCCATCACTCCGTCATAGGGCGCCGGCCGGCGGCGCAAGCGCGCGAGGCGCCGGTGCAGGCGCTGCTGCTGCGCCGCCGTTGCGCCGCCAGCGCCGCCCGCCGCCGGCCGGCCGCCCGCCGCACCGGCGCCAGAGCTTGCTCGTGCTGCGCCCGCGCCTGCGCCGTCTCTCGAAGCGATCAGCCACCGACGCCGCGCCTCCGCCGCGCGGCAGCGGCCAGTGCACGACAACGGCGCCGCCTCGCACCGTGCCTCTTCTCCACCCTCTCCCACCCACGCACCGCGCACTCGCGCACACACGCTCTCTCTTTCCTTCTCCTGCCGCGCATTCTCTGGCCTTCGCTCCGCTCCACATCTTCCCTCGCCGCCTCACGTTCGCCGAGCGCCGTCCCTCTCGTACCTGCCCCTGCGCCGCACTCACGCCGCGCGGCTATACTCACGTGAGTGCAGGCCACCTTGCCCTGGGCGCGCCGAGTGGTCTCCTCTGCGGCGCCCGCGTGTCTCTTGAGAAGGGTCAGATGACTCGCGCAGGAGGCTGGCCGCGAAGCTGGCGCAGCATGGCGGGTCGACACAGCCGCGAGCCGGAGCCGAAGGGGCGTCGTGCTGCCAGACGGCGGTGCCGATGGCGTCGTCGACGGCTCCGCCCCTGTGCGCCAATCTGCGTGCACGTGGCGTGCTCTCGTAGCGCGCGAATGAGCCACCGGTGGTGCGTGGTGAGGGGCCATCTGCCACTGGGGCAGGCGCGTCTTGCTGCTCCTCTCTTGCGAGATGGACCGCGGCTGCTGCCTGCATCTCGAGGATGGAGGGGGCCCATCAAGCGCCAGGCGGTGCATGTCATGCCCGTGCGCGCCAATCATGGCCTTAGCTCAGGGCGACACGATCGCCGAGAGGCCGAAGGAGGGGCGTCGCGCAGCGCAGCGAAGACGTGGGCTGCTCGCGAGCGCTCTCGCTGCCGGCTGGCTTCGGCGCAACTTCTCGGACCGTGCCTTGGCCGAAGGTGATGGCCAGGTCTGCGCACAGGTAGGCGGCGGCGGCGGCTCGTCTCGAGGCTTAGATGAGCTCGGCCGTAGCGCGCCGCTCGGGCGTCTTGACAGGGGCGCCATTGCGCAGCGAAAGTGCACTTTGTAGCACTGGCACGCGCCGTGGGCGCAGCAGATTCGCGCCACGAGTGGCCGACGGTTCAGGTGCGCTGCCGCCGTGTGTGCGAGGTTGACGGCAGCAGGCGGCGTTCCCGAGCCGGAGCTGTGCCATTCCTGGACGATTTGCTGCGACGAGGGCCGGCAGCAGCACAGCAGCAACGCCTGCTCCTGTCTGTTGTCCAATCTTGCGCCTCATCGGTCATCACACTCGATTCTGCTCCTGCCCGGCGACCCCTGGCGTTCAATGCTTTCGTTTGGGGCGACGTGGGCCGCGTGTTGGCGCCCGGCAGCCGGGCACGACGAGTCATCTCCCCTCGAACCGCTGCGCCGCGCTTTGACTCTACATCTGTGGCCTGATGCGCCCAGCATCTGCCCGCCGAGCTGCAGCTGACGCCTGCCTTCTCTCCTCTTCCTCTCTCCCTCCTCATGTCTGCTGCGGCCGATCCTCCCGCCGTTGTGCGCCGGCGCGCTGGCACTCTGCATCCTCATACGACGCCCTCATCTGCCGCTCGCTCGCCTGGGCCGCCCGTCGCTCCTCGCTCCACTCCTTCTTCGCCGCGCGGGCTTGCTGTCGCCGTCGTAATGCAGCAGCAGCACCAGCGGCAGCAGCAACAGCCGCAGCAGCACCTGCAGCAGCACCCGCAGCAGCAGCTGCAGCTTCTGCAGCAGCAAGAGCACCTGCAGCAGCATCTGCAGCCGCAGCCGCAAAGCGTCGGGCGCCAGGGCTTGACCCATCAGCGCTCGCACTCGGGCGTACTCACTCCCGCCACACCTGGCTTGCACGCCGGCGACACCGTCGTCGTCAAGACCGAAAAGGTACCGCCCGCCGCGTGCGACTTTGCGGTACCCGTCCGACGCCTGTCGTACCAGAGCTGCCTCTCTGGGGCAATGGCAACGGCGCCGTCGCTGGCATCCCCTGTTCCTCAGCCCGCGCGTGCCCTCTCAGACCGCCGACACGTCTCTGGCGAAGGCCCGAGCCCTCGCGCGAGTCCACGTCCCATGCAGTCTGGCGTTCAGGATGAAGCGGCGTGGGAGGCCCGCAGACGCCGGGGCGCGGAGGAGGACGGCCGCTACGCCAACTCGTGAGTCAGCTACAGGTGATCTAGCCCATGCCTGATCGCTAACAACGCGTCGATCAGCCCTCACACATCGTACAGCTCTCTGCGCCACTCGCCGCAGAGCCGCTCGACCCAGCTGCGCGACGCAGACGCGCGCCACATGCCGTCCGGACGTCTGGCCCAGGGCCCATCTGCGTCCTCGCCTGCGTATGGCATGGCACGCAACGGGCAGCCCTCGCCGCGCACGCAGCTGCCGAGCTTCAACAACCTCACCTCGCGTGAGGAAGACGCAGCCAATGGCAAGCGCCGGAGACAGGATGCTGACGAGCCGGTGAGTGCCACGCGACACGCGACACGCGACAGCTCGCGTCATACTCACACTTACGTGCAGCTCGACGAGGATGAGGAGGCGTACCGCGCTCGTATGCGACGCGGCCCCGAGCACAACGGCCGCTACTCGCCGCCGGATGCTCGCACCCACAGCAGTGCCTCGCTGCTTCCACCCACTAGCCACGAGACGCGCGGCGGCCCGGACGCGCCCTATGAGAGCAGCGTCCCGCTGAACCGCCGGCGCGGCGACGCCGCACAAGCCAAGGCTAGCCGGCTGCACATCGACACCGGTGCCACGAGCAGCCCGACGCACGACCAGCTGTCCGACGGCCGGCGTCCCGATGGCCGCACGCCGATCGCGCGCTCCGCGCCGCCGCAGAAGATGTCGTTCGAGGCGCAAGAGGCTCCCAACCCGCCGTTCCATCCCATGGCGGCGCACAACCACGTCAGCGCTGTGCGCGCTCGCGAGGGCGAAGACGAGCGCCACGTTGGCTCGCCTCAGCAGCGCAGCAGCGCAGCGCGCCCCGAGCCTCCTCGCCATGTGCTCGCTCCCCCGCCGGCGTCGGCGCGCTTCGTGCCGCAGACGGCGACGCTGCCTTCGCCCGCCTACCACTCAACGGCCTTTATGCGCGGCGGCCCGCCCGTGCCGCAGAGCAACAACCCGCCGCGCACGGCTGGCCTGCCTCCGCAGACGGCGCGCCTGCCTGAGCACTTGCGCTCGCCGCCGAGCAGCAAGACGCAGTTCCTCTCGCTCTTTTCGAACTTCTACGACTCGCTCAGCGACTCGCGCACGCTCAAGGCCACGCTCGAGGACCAGGTGCGCCGCTCCAACACACTGCTGCAGACGCTGCAGCGCTCCAGCCGCGTGCTCGACGCCACCGTCGACCGGCGCATCCGCGAGGAGCGCCTGGTGTGGGAGAATCGCGTGCAGGGCCTCGAGGCGCGCGTGCGGGAGCTCGAGGCCAAGGCGGGCTCCGGCTCCGGCTCGTCGCCGCCCGAGACCAAGCCCGTAATTGCGCCTGCGACCAACTCAGACGCTGCGCCGAGCGGCAGCGCGCCGGCTGCCGACAAGACTGCGGCCCCTGCTCCGCGCGGCTCCGCTCCGTCGAGCGGCCGCAAGACGCCTCCGGCCGACGAGGCGATGGAGGACGCCGAGGAGGGCGACGAGCTCCAGTCGAACCGCGATGAGGACTAGCGCCCGTGCTCCCGCCTCGTCCCGCACATTCCCTTTTCCTGTCACCAAGCGCCCGAGACCATTGCCCGTCTTTTCTTCTCTCGCCCCGCGCAGCGTTTCACGCTCAGCCGCACTCTTTCACCGCTTAGCTTCGACCTCGCCACGAGTGTCCCTCTGGATTCTGGCCACCCCTTTGTAACTGTAGCAGCGCCGCGAAAAAGCGAGTTTGTCACCACCCCGACAAGGTGTCTAGAAGGAGGCGCGGATGAGCGCTGCGAGGCCCCAGGCCTTGTCGCTGAGCGAGCTGCCGCCCGCGAAGGTGCCCAGCCCCTGCGCGAACGACCAGGCGCGCACTGGCTTGGCGAGTGGGTAGTCGAGCGGCCCAGGGATGGCCGTGCGCACCAGCCGGAAGAGCAGGTCGGACGTGACGGCCTTGGTGGAGGTCAACGAGAGCAGGCCTGTGCAGTGTAAGTAAGGACCAGCAGCGCTCAGCAGCTGCGCAGCTCACCTTCCGGACCGGCGAAGCGGCCGCTGCCTGACGCCTTGACGCCGCCGAAGGGCAAGCCCTGGTTCAGATAGCCGCACGCGAAGCTGGGAAGAGGATGCGGCGTCAGCATGCCGTCGCGCAGGCATGCAGAGAGGGACTTACTCGTTGATGTTGCACATGCCGGCCTCCATCTGGCTCGCCACATAGCGGCACTCCCTCTCGTTTGAGCCGAACACGCTCGAGCCTGCATCGCTCTGGTCAGCAACAGACGCGTTGCGAGAGCAAGCCGGGCTCACCAAGGCCGTAACGCGTGCCATTGGCAAGCTGAATCGCCTCCTCCGTCGTGTCAAACGCCATCACGACTGTGGGGAGATGTAAGAGCCAGGCTGACAAGAGCAAGTCAATGCGTGCTCACGCATGACAGGCGCGAAGAGCTCTTCTTGCGCGATCTCCATGTCACTGCGCAGAGGTGAGCGGAAGGGCAGAGTCATGCACAGCGAGCGTACTCACGGAGTCACGTCGACAAGCAGCGTCGGCGCAAAGTAATGTCCGCTGGGATGCTTGGGGTGCACGAAGCGCTTGCCGCCAACGAGGCAGCGGGCGCCCTTGCTGACGGCATCCGCGACGAGCTGCTCGAGTCTGGGGATGCGTGCGCCCGTGATCAATGCACCGACGTCGACGTGTGCGCTGGCCTTCTCGCGCGAGCCAGAGAAGGGCGTGTCGTCGAGGAACGAGCCAAGCTGGAGAGCACGCACGCGCGGCTCGACGAGCTCGATGAAGCGAGGCAGAATGGAACGAGCGACGAGGAAGCGCTCAATGCCGATGCAGTTCTGGCCGCCAGCACCGAAGGCGGCGCGCAGGAAGGTCGGCACGAAGAAGGGCAGATCGGTGCCGGGCAGGGCAATGAGCGGGTCCTTGCCGCCGAGCTCCGGCGTGAGCGGGATCATGGCCGACGCAGCGTCCATAGCCACGAGCTTCGCGACCTGCAGCACGCCGCATTCAGCGTAGCGCTATCAGTTGAGTCGCGTTGCGCACTCACCGACTCGCTGCCGATGAACGTCAGGTGCTTGATGAGCGGGTTGGCCGTCACGGCTGAGGCATTCTGCGGGTAACAGCACACGACCTGCACCAGATCCGGGTCCTCGCCGCAGGCCTCGAGGCAGGCGCGAAGGCCGCTGAGCACGTAGGAAGACGACCAGGCGACCTGCTCTGACACCTTGACGACTACGGCATTGCCGGCAGCAAGCGCCGCGACCACTGGCGAGAGCAGATTGTGGATCGGGTAGTTCCAGCTCACGCACGCGGCTACGACGCCGAGCGGCACGTGGTGGACCTCGCAGCGCTTGTGGGCTAGCAGAAGATTGCTGGAGCGCACCTCGGGCTTCAGGACACGCTCTGTGTTCGCGACAAGCCAGTCGATCTTGGACAGCGTCGTGAGGATCTCGCCGAGCAGCGCGTCGACAGCCTGAGCGAAGAAGGTCACGGAGCTGCCGGGCAACACCAGCACGCATCACTCACCGTCTTGCCCGTGTCGCGGCAGGCGACGCGCGCAATGCCCTCCATGTCGTCGACACACCACTTCTTGATCGTGCGCAAGAGGCGGCGGCGGCGCGCAAAGCTCGACGTGCCCCAGGCACGGCGCGCGACGTCGGCGCGGCGCACCTTGTCCTCGGCCTGCTCGCGCGAGTCGGCGGGCAGGTCAGCAATGTGCTGTGCGGTAGCAGGGTCGTAGCAGACGATGACGTCCGGCCGGCTGGCATCGCTGATGGCGGGCTCGGCGAGCACGCGGCCCGTCCAGCCGGGCTGCGCGGCCTCGGGCACGGGCAGCGAGATGGGCAGGGCGCGCTCGGCGGCGCGGTGCCGCAGCGCGAAGAAGAGGAAGAGCACGAGCGGCGCAGCGACAAAGGAGCCAAAGGCGTAGAGCAGCAGCGCCGTGTCGGCGCGCTGCCGTGGCGGCTCGAGCATGTTGGCTGAGGCGAGGATGGTGAGGGAGCGGAGGTGAGCATGAGGCGTGTTCGGTGAGAAGGACTGCCTGGACCCACGGCTGCACAGCCGCGGCCCGACTCCCGAGGCGCTGCGCCCCTCCAGAATTAGCTACGCCGTCTCGCCGGTACCTTGCCGGCCTCGCTGCGCCACGCTCTTGCCGTCCCTCCACCACTACTCGCAGGCCCTACAACACCAGCTCCTTGCACGTGCTCCGCCTGCCCGCCGTCGCTGCTGCCCCCGTCGATGCTCGCGCGCCTGCTCGGCCGCGCCACTCCCCGCCTGCGCCCGCTCTCGCCGCCCGCCTCGCCGCGCCTCTCCACCCTCGGCGCTCCTCTGCGCTCGCGGCACGCCCCGTCGCTGACGCTCGCCGCCGCCTCTGCTGCCGCTGCGTTTTTCGCACTGCGCACCAGCCCGCTCGCTGCTCCGCGCCTCGCCGTCCCGCAGCGCGGCCTCGCGACCATGGCGGCCACGCAGCCCGCGCCGCCGCAGGCGCACGCCAACTTCGACCTCGTGCGCCGCGTCGAGCTGCACTATGCGCCGGGCATGAGCGTCGAGAAGTGGCAGAGCCGCGTGACGGGCATGACGGTGTATTGGGCCAACTTCGACAGTGAGTACTGCGCCGGCGCGAGCAGGAGGCGACAGTGGGCCCGAGCGATAGCGCGACGGCAGTGATCGCCAAGGGGCAGCGTCCAGTAGCTGTGCACTGCGGCGCAGTCTATCGCCCTACTGACGCAGCGCTGGCAGGTCCGCTGCTGAACAGCTATGCGACGATGGCGTCTGAGATCTTCGAGGACAGCGGCGTGCCGCACACGCTGGAGCACCTCATCTTCCTTGGGTGCGTTGCAGTGAGGGTCCGCGGCGGGATGCCACTGACAGCCAGCGCTGTCCAGCTCCAAGAAGTACCCGTACAAGGGCGTGCTCGACAGCCTGGCCAACCGCGCGTTCGCCAGCGGCACCAATGCATGGACCGCCAACGACCACACGGCCTACACGCTCACGACGGCGGGTTCTGACGGCTTCCTCCGCATGCTCGACATCTACCTCGACCACACCTTCTTCCCGACGCTCACTGCCGCAGGCTTCACGACTGAGGTCTTCCACGTGAATGGCAAGGGCGAGGACTCGGGCGTCGTCTTCTCGGAGATGCAGGGGTGAGTGCGGTCGCTGCGACACATAGAACGCATCTGACGCCTGCTGCAGCCGCGAGAACACGGCAGGTGACTTGATGGAGCTCAAGAACCAGCGCATGCTGTACCCGCGCAGCTCGGCTTACCGCTCCGAGACCGGCGGCCTGATGTCTGCGCTGCGTGTGCTCAAGATCCAGGACATCCGCAAATATCACGCCACGTATTACGCGCCGCACAACATGGCGCTCGTCGTGTGCGGCCCGCTGGAGCGCGCCGCGCTGCTGGACTCACTGGCGCCGATCGAGGAGCGGCTGCAGGCTGCCGGCTCGACGCATGGCCCGCAGGGTCCGCAGGGCTGGAAGCGGCCGTTTGTTGAGACGCAGAGCAACGTTGCGCCCGTCATTGACGGCGCGGCCGAGACGCCGGGCGTCGACCGCCCGGACCCGGATCAGCCCGTCGAGAAGCGCCGGCGCCGCGCGTTCATCGAGTTCCCGGAGAAGGACGAGAGCGTCGGCGAGGTGGCCGTGACGTGGGTCGGGCCGCAGTACCACGACTTCCTCACGAACGAGGCGCTCAGCGTGCTCAGCACGTACCTCATCGACTCTGCTGTCTCACCGGTGCAGCAGGCCTTTGTCGAGCGCGACGATCCGCTGTGCACCGACATCTACATGGCCAACGAGGACAAGGCGGGCCACACGACGCTGAGCGCCTACTTCTCCTCGGTGCCGACCGAGAAGCTGGACACGCTGGACCGCGAGCTCGTGACGCTGCTGGAGAAGATCCGCAGCGAGGGCATCGACATGACGCGCATCGCCCTCGTGCTCAAGCGCGACCGGCTGAAGCTGCTGGCCAGCCTCGAGACGAAGCCGGCCGACTCGTTTGCCGACGCCATCATCGCCGACATGCTCTACGGCCGGCGCGACGGTGCCGACCTCGAGGCGGCGCTGGACGACATGACGCGCTTCGACCAGCTGTCGGCCTGGAGTGCCGAGCAGTGGGCCGCGCTGCTCGACAAGTGGCTCATCGGCAACTCGCGCAATGTCGTCATCGGACGGCCGTCGCGCTCGCTCGCCGCCAAGCTCAAGGCCGAGACCAAGGCTCTGGAGGAGTCTCGCCGCAAGGAGCTTGGCGAGAAGGGCCTCAAGCGCCTGGATGAGGAGCTCGAGAAGGCAAAGGCGGAGAACGACCGCGACATTCCGCCAGAGATGCTGAACAGCTTTGCCGTGCCGAGCGTAGACAGCATCAAGTGGATCGAGGTCGGCACGGCCGTCAACGTGCCTGGCGGGGCCAGCAAGACGTCGCGAGCCGTCGCCGCCATCAACGGCTCCGGCGGCGCTCCGTCCGCACTTGACCGTCGCGTGCAGGAGCATGTCGAGAAGGACGGCGAGCCGCTGCCCTTTGCCATCCAGTGGGACCACGTCAGCAGCGCGTTCTGCACCGTCACTGCCATCTTCAGCACCGCAGCACTGCCGCCGCACCTGCGCGGCCACCTCAATCTTTACCTCTCGGCGCTCTTCTCGCTGCCCATCACGCGGCCCGACGGCACGAAGCTGGGCTTTGAGGCCGTGGTCAAGGGCCTGGACGAGGACACGCTCGGCTACGAGACGGGCCTGGGCGTCGGCAATGGCTTCGCCGAGATGCTGTCCGTCGAGATCCGCGTCGAGCGGGAGAACTACGGCAAGGCAATTGCCTGGCTGCGCGGTGAGTGCTGAGTGAAGATCAGCATTGACCTCGCCACTGACATTCCCCTCTGCGCAGACCTACTGTGGGGCGCAGAGCTCTCCGTCGAGCGGCTTCGCGTCACTGCGGCTAAGCTCGTGCAGTCGCTGCCCGAGCAGAAGCGCGATGGACGGTCGGTGAGTCTGCGCTTGACTGCTCACAGCTGCGCCTCGTGCTCACCGCGTCGCCTTCCTCAGATCTCCTGGTCGCTCTCCCGCGCTCTGACGCACTCGCTCGAGCTGTCGACGAACGTGGCGAACTCCGTGCTCTCGGTGCGTATTCGGAGTCGCGCCGCTGCTCGCGCATCGCTGACCATTTCCTGTCGCTGCAGAGCCTGGAGACGATTCCGAAGCTCGCTGAGCGTCTCGGTGCCGCTGATGCGAGCACCAGCGACGCCGAAGCCGTCGTGCGCGAGCTCGACGAGATCCGCAGCGTGCTCTTCCGACCCGAGCGCATGCGCGTCAGCGTGACGGGCGACGTGCTCGGCCTCAAGCGGCCACGCAGCGACTGGGTCGACAACCTGCTGCGCGAGAAGAGCTGGCAGCCGGTGCAGACCGAGCCCGTGCCGTGGTCCAGCCAGGTGCTGACAGCACTTGGCAAGGAGCCAGCCAAGAAGGTGAAGGCCGACGGCACGCTGAAGATGCAACTGTTGCTGATGCCGCCGCTCAGGGTCTCATCTGCCCGCTGCCTACGATCGAGAGCTCGTACTCGGTCTTCACGGCCAAGGGCCTCAGCGGTTTTGAGCAGCCCGACACGGCCGCGCTCGTCGTGACCATTGGCATCCTGAACGCGATGGAGGTGAGCGTGCCTGAGACTCAACAGCGCAGGATGTCGCTGACTTCGGTGCCCGCCAGTCGTACCTCTGGCGCTTCATTCGCGGCGCTGGCCTGGCGTACGGCGCCAGCATCCGCTCCGACACGGAGGCGGGGCACATCCACTTCTCGCTCTACCGGTCGCCCGACTCGGCCAAGGCGTTCGCAGAGGCCAAGAAGGTCATCGGCCAGCTTGCCGCCGGCACGATGGCCATCGACCAGACGACGCTCGACAGCGGTGAGTCCAGACATTGACCGCTGGCTTGCTGTCTCCTGACCCCGCTTCTCTCTGCAGCCAAGAGCTCGCTGCATTTCTCAGTCGCCGACTCGGAGGGCACGGTCGGCCAGGCAGCCGCCGAGAGCTTCGTCGACGTGCTCAAGGGCACGGGCAAGGGCCGCGGCCGCCGCCTGCTGGCGGACATCGAGCACGTGCAGCTGGCCGATGTGCAGGAGTCACTGAAGAAGGTGCGAGCCCAGCTTGGCGCCCCTGCGCTCTATGCTGATCGCCTGCGCAGTACATCCTGCCAATCTTCGACCCCGCCACGAGCGTGTGCGCCGTCGCATGCGCGCCCGCTCGCACGGAGGAGGTGAGCATTCTCTGCTGCGCTTCACAGCGGTGCTGCTGCTCACGCGCCTCGTCGTCAGATCCAAACGGCCCTTACGCAGGTTGGCTACGAGATGGAGCGGCGTGACCTCGACATTGGCGCGGACAGCGACGCAAGCGGCAGTGAGAGCGGCAGCGGCAGCGAGAGCGGCAGTGAGAGCGAGGAGGAGAGCGAGGACGAGGGCGCCAAGGGCAAGCTGTGAAAGGGCATAGACGTAGACCCTCGACGCCGGACCCTGTGCCACCATCTGAAATCAGACCGGGTCCTGGATGTAGTGTGTACATTGCTGCCAGCGCGGATCATGCTGCGGCCAGGCTCTTGATGTACGAGCTCGTCGCCTCAAGGCTGGAGGCGGTGCGGGCGATCTGCTGGTCCCACCTGCGTGACGAGTCAGCACGTGTGTCGAGACCCCTCAGCAGCACACTAGCTCACCGCCGTGTCCAGACTGCGTCGGGATCGTCTTCGTCCTCCTGAGCCTCGCCTTCGTCGCCATCGCCGGCCACGTTGCCAAGTCCGCCAGCGGTGCCCGCCTCTGCTGCGCCGCCGCGGCCGCCTGCCAAGAAGGTGACGACGCCTCCGCCAGGGCCCACTTGGTCGATCTCGGCCTTAAGACGGCCCTGCACGACCATGCGGCGCACTGTCGACTCGGCGGCTGGGCGTGCGTCAGCCAGAATCAGGATAGCACATACGGCAGACTCACCTGGCGCAGTCAGGTCCAGCAGCAGAGCCAGTCCGCTGAAGGTGATGTTGGCGTACAGCGTCGAGGCGGCCAGCACGTTGTGCTCGATCATGGCGCGCGACAGCACTGTCTGGGTGCGCAGGACGGGAGCAGGCGGCGGCGCCGAGTCGCCCATCTCGACGTCGCCGTCCGAGTTGGAGGCAGCGGCAGCTGCAGCGGCAGCATCGGCGGCAGCCATGGCCTTCTCATTGGCCGTCGGCGGCAGCTCGGCCTTCTGGTGCGGCGCTAGCATGGCCTCGAACGAGGCGATCTCCGACGCGCGGATGATCTGGCCGAGGAACACCTTGGTCAGGATCGTGTGCTGGTCCAGCGAGGACGTGCGCTCGTCGCGGATCAGCGTCGCGAGAATGCGCGAGCGCTGCGGTCCGGCTGGAGAAAGGATCGCAGCAGTCACGGCGGCAGACCTGAAGCAAACCATGTCAGCATCGCTGCTGTTGCAGTCAGGCCCGAACTTACAATGCCTGCGTCCGCTCGTCCTCGTCGATCTCGGGCACGAAGCTCAGCTCGTGATAGCGCGTGCTGGCCTCCATGAAGCGGCGCTGAGCGTCGTAGATGCGCGCTTGGCACAGCTTGAACATGAGGCCGAGCTTCTTGCCCTCGCGGCGCTCCTCGGGCGTGCCCTCCTGCTCGATGCCCGGCAGCGCCGGCGTGGCGCCGGGCACGGCGTGCAGCACGAGCGAGGCGCGCTTCAGCGACACGTCTGCACCGACGGCATCGTCAGCCTCGAGCAGCAGGCGCACGATGCGCACGAGCACGTCGAGCTTGTTGGTGTCGGACACGGCTCGATGACCCGAGTCTAATGGGATGCCCTGCAGCACCCCTGCCGCCGCCGCCCAGTCTTCCGCCGACTCGTACAGGTCGGCCAGATGCAGTCGCAGCGACGACGCCTTGAGAGATGGCGCGTTAGCTCAGAGCTCAGCGACATCTCCATGAGTGCACTCACCTGCTCCTCGAAGCTGAGCACTCGCGGCTGCACCTTCTCGATGGCATCCTCGAACAGCGTCGTGCGCGTCTCCTCGTCCCAGACGGCCGGGTCCTCGGCGCCCAGCTCCTCGTCCTTGCGCTCAGCCGGCGGCGCGCTCAGCGGTCCCGCAAGCGCCGTGTCAAAGGCCTCCAGCACCTGGCGGCCTACGACGAGGCCGCCGCCCGTGGAGTTGGCATCGCTGAACACGGCGGCGTCGAGGAAGGCGGCGAGCGCAGCGCGCAGGGCAGCCGGCGAAACGTCGCGGCGCGGGCGGCGCAGCAGGGAGTGCAGCTGCTCCTGGTACGCTGCGGCGCGCGTCGACGTCGGCGAGCTGGCCAGTGCCGAGAGGGCGGCGAGGAAGTCGGCGGGCGCCGCGTCCGTCATGCTGGGCACGCCGGGTCGAGCTGAGCGGGCAGGTGGAGGCGCGAGGGTGGAGCGGGCAGTCGCAGCGCTGCTGAGAGCGAAGGTAAAGCAGGTGCGCTGCACCGCTGTCCAAGTGCTCGGGTGTGTGGGTGCGAGGCAGGGAGGGGGATGGTGGTGCTCATCAAGCCGCGCCCGCTGTCGAAGCGTCATCAGCGCGGCGCCGCGGCGGGTGGAGAGCGAGGCCTTGAGCTTGCTGGCTCGTGCACCGTGCGCCGCGCGCCAGCTTCCCTGAGGCATCCTCCGCCTGGCCTCTTCCTTCTCTACCACTCACTGCTCGCTCGCTGTCTTTGTTTTCTCTCCCCCGACCCCTTCGCCGGCTTGCACACCTCTGCAGCGTGTCTGTTGCTAGTTTGCGAGCGTCGTCGTGAGAGCGAGTGCCCCGCCGCTGCTGCACGTCCTCGCCGCCCTCCACACCGGAGACCAACACTCGCTGCCGCGCGTGCCCACCAGCCGACCGGCTCGCCGCCATGGCAGCCTCAGGCAGCGCAGCCGAGGCTTCTGCCGCCATGCCCTACAGCGCTGTTGCTCCTGCAGCGTCGTCGACCATGCCTGCTGCCGCCGCTGCCGAGCCGGCGGTCGAGGAGTGGATCGCCGTGCGCGTCAGGCACGGTAGTGCTGTGCACTCGCTGCGCCTGGCGCACGAGGATCTCGTCGAGGATCTCAAGGCCGCCATCTTCTCGCTCACCGACATTCCGCCGGAGCGGCAGAAGATTCTCGGCCTCAGCCGCGGCCGGCTGCCGCCGGACAGCAGCCGCATCTCGCAGCTGGCGCCGCCGCCGTCGAGCTGGAAGGGGCGCAGCGAACTGGGCGAGCGCATTCTCGCGCTGCAGGTCATTGGCACGCCGCTTGTCGACACGTTCAAGGATCCGGCGGCGCTGCTAGGTCTCGAGGTGAGCTCTATCCTGCAGCGATGTCTGTGCGGCTGTGCTCACATGCCCGCAGGACGCGCGCGAGACGGCGGCTCTGTCCGAGGACGTCGACTACCAGGCCCCTCAGGAGGAGGCCAAGGCGCAGAAGACGCTTCTCCCGTGAGTGTGGACGCCCTCTTTGCACGACCGCGCTCACACAGCTCTTCTTTCTCCCAGACATGAGAACCCAAAGGTGAGCATGTAGCCTCTCGCGGTCGGGCCGCATCCTGACACCCGCCTGCAGAACCACGCCAAGCTGGAGAAGACCATCCAGCGCTTCGGCGACTTTCCCGTAATGCACCCGCCTCGCAGCGGCCTGAAAGGTGGTCTGCTGGTGCTTGTGAGTCAGGCGTGCTGCTGTCTTCCGACCACGCTCACGCGCGACGTGCAGGACCTCGACTACACGATCGCAGACACCAAAGTCTTGCTCGACAACTCCCGGCTCGCCAGCGAGTCCATTCGGCCCGGCTTGCATGATGTGCGTCTCACCAGGGAGTCAGTGCCGACAGCGCTTTGCTTACTGCAGCCGCTGCGCAGTTCCTGGCGGCTGTCTACCCGTACTACGATATCTGCGTCTGGAGCCAGACGTCCTGGCGCTGGCTCGAGGCTAAGCTGACTGAGCTCAACATGCTCGCCGACCCGCGATGTGAGCTGTGCCTGCGCTGAGCTTGGACCGACGGCCCTGACGTGCGCGCGCCGAATCCGCAGACCGCATCTCCTTCGTCATCGACCGCACGCCAATGTTCAGCGTGAAGAGCCTGATGTGGGAGAAGCCCGACATTACAAAGCCGGCTGTGCAGACGGAGTACAAGCACGAGGTCAAGGGTGCGTATGACGCTGCGTGCGGCATCGACTTGCTGGCGACGCTCACGCTCTCTCGGCATCGGCAGCGCTGGAGCTCATCTGGCGGCGCTTTCCGGAACACTACAGCGCAGGTACGTCTGGCAGGCGTCTGTGCTGGCCGTGGCCCGACGCTCACGCTCTGCCCCGCCAGCCAACACGCTGCACGTGGACGATCTCTCGCGCAACTTCGCCATGAACCCGGCCAACGGGCTCAAGATCACGCCGTATCGGTGCGTCGCCTCGCAGCAGCCCTGTCGCTTTCATTGGCTGACTTTGCTTGCAGCAAAGCACCCCGCTTCGACTCTGAGCTCGCCGCGCTGAAGCGCTACTGCCTGCAGCTGGCACACCCAAACGTGACGAACTTCAACGAGGCGTGTCCGAACAACGCGGACTGGAAGTACGTGCAGCTGCCTCTCGTCACCGACCTGCCGCAATCGACGACGGTGGCGGCGACGCCCGACACGCCGCGCCCGGCGGCGGGAGAGCTGCCGCAGGAGACGGACGAGACGATGGCGGCGGCGGCGCCGGCTGACGCCGCAGCTGCTGCATCCACCGCCGCTGAGAGCACCGAGGGTGCAGCTCCTGATGCGGCGGAGCTGCAGCGCCTCTCAAGCACTCCTACTCCGCCTCCGTCCTCGTCCCAGTCGCTGTCGCAGGCCACCGCGCAGCAGCCAGGCACGCAGGCCGACACGCCGGATGTGGCCGGTCCGCCGCAGGCCGACTGATTCCTCCCCCATCCCTCTCCGCCCCTCTCACGACCCCCCTTCACGCACTCATGACGCATTCGCCGCCCTCACATCATCTCATCATCACGGACACCTCATCCCCAGCACGTCTCATGTCCACCACCCACCCACAGCATCAGTCCACACATGCGCCGCGCGTCTCGAGTGCACAGGGTGTATTCATTCGTGGTAGTTGACGATTCGGGGGAGGGAGTGGGTGCTACGCGCGGGACAGATGCAGGAGAGAGAGCCGAGAGACACGAGAAGAATAGCCGATGAGAGCAGAGAGGGCCCGGTCAGAGCGCGGCGCGCAGCAGGCCGCGACGTTGCGCCTGGCCATGGGCCAGTGTGCGGTCAGGAGCGCTTACTGGCGCGCCTTGGCGAAGCCCACAGCGTTGCGGCCGAGGTCGTAGACGGTGTAGTACTTCCGCAGGAAGACGTCGCCGACGATCCAGAGCGGGCCGGCCGGCGGCGGGATGTCAAGGCCGGTGCTGCGGAGAGAGAGAGGTCAGCTCATGCCGCCAGTGTTCGGCGTGTGCTTTCGGCGCCACACTCACAAGGGCGAGATGCAGCTGCCCTGCACCTGCAGAATGTAGTCCTGCGGCGTGAGCGTGTACTTCTTGCCGTCGAGCTTGAAGGTGAAGTCGGGCATGCTGTCGAGCTTCTCGCACTCGACCGAATACGAGCCGTTCCAGCCCTTCTTGGCGCCGAGCTCCTTGTTGATCAGCTCGGCCATGTCCGACGGCAGCGCAATGAGCGAGGTGCCTGCGGTGCAGAGTCAGCATCGCCGTGTTTGCGCTCAGCCGTGGCAGGGCTCACCGGTGTCGATGGCAGCGCCAGTGTTCTCGAGCTCAAGCTCGTCGTCGCCGAGGAACACGGAGTCGAGGGCGACCTCCCAGTAGGCTACAGCCGCGCATCAGCACACGCAGCACGCGTTCACCCGCTGCAGCAACTCACCCTTGCGGCGCAGCGGCGCGTACACAATCTTGCCCTCGTAGTGGCTCTCGTCGATGCCGCCGAACGTGGCCATGCCGCCGTCCTCCTCGGACGAGCCGAGGTAGAAGCCGAACACGGGCGCGTCGAGCAGGCCCTGGTTGACCATCTGGTAGAAGGGCGGCACGATGCCGTTGACACTGATCGTGTCGTAGGCGAGGCCGAGGATACCGTCAAACTTGCCAAACGCGACTAGTGGGTGGAGAGAGCGTCAGCAGTTGCAGCGCCACTCGCTCTCGCGCACCACGCACACGCAAGGCCGGGCTCCGAGGTGGCCTCGGCAAAGTCCTGGCCCTTGATCTTGAGGTCGCCGATGGTCAGCACGTCGTTGCTGACGTAGCCCTCCATGGCGCCCGAGCCGTACTGGATCTTGAACTCGGTGCCGTTCTTCTTGTACGTCGACGACGCCGAGTTGTCGTACTTGGTGTGCAGGAAGCACGCAATCGACGAGCACTTGGTCGACGGCACCCACAGGTTGCTCGAGCCCGTGTCGAGGATGACCTTGAACGACTGCGGCGGCGTGCCGAGCGTGATGTCGGCAAAGTACTGGGCGTTCATGAAGTCTGCGGTGCGCGCGGGTGGTGTGAGCTGCCTGCTGCGCACGGACGCACATCCGCGAGCCAGCCCCTGAGTGGCACCGCACGCCAGCCACTCACCGCTCAGCGGCACGCCGTGGCCCTTCTTGGCCTCGGCCAGCCAGGCACTGCGGTCCTCGGAGGCGTCGTGCGGCAGGATGCCAAAGTCGGCCTCCTGGTTGTCGCCGGCATGCTTGCCGACGCCGGGCGCGACGAACGGCGACTGGCCGCGCTGGCCGGCGGCCGAGTACTTGTGCTGCAGCACGGCGGCCTGGGCGCGCAGCGAGTCGAGCGTCGTGCCGCTGGCGAGCGGGTGCTTGGACAGCTTGGCCCTGCGTGGAGTGTCAGCGGCAGCGCAGCGAGGATGTGCGCAGCAGCAGCGCCAGAAGCGGCAGGGGCGGCAGCAGTGCGAGCACCGCTGCGCCACGCGCGCCGCGCGGCACTCACTTGTGCACGCCGGCCTCGACGCCGGCAGCAGCGGCGAGGGCGGTGACGAATGCGAGAGAGAGCTTCATGGTGCGGGGGTGGAGGGGATGGTGGGGGGCGAGAGGCAGGGCGTGCGGCGGCGGCTGAGCAGGACGTGCAACCGCCGCGGTGCTCGGTGCGACCGCCGCTGCCGCTGCTGCGCACCACGCCACGCCGGCGGTGTGGAGCAGCGCGGCCGCGCGCGAGCGAGAGGGTGCAGCAGCCGGCAGCACGCCGCCTGCCTACGCTCAGCGGCTGCGCGGGCCCCTGCGCGCTGCCGAGCCGATGCGGCGATGGGCCGTGGGCACAGGGCCTGTGCTGCGTGCTGGCGGCGCGCCTATCGAGCTGCATGCAGCCGCCGCCCCTCTTCGGCGCACGCTGCCGTCACCAGGCACCAAAGCTGCAGGCAGCAGAGCCCCGGCCAAAGCCACCCCGCCGCGGCCGCGATCTCGCGCTGCATCTGCAGCACGCACCTTGACGCCACGGGCAAGGGGCGCTGTGACTCGCTCGCGCCGCAGCAACGCTCAAGAGGCGCGCATCTCGAGCCCGTCGTGGCCTCGTCGCAGCACGCTCAACGATGTCCGGCCATCCGGCGCGCCTCGACGTGCGCCCGCCCTACTATCTCGTCGCCTTCAGCAGCTCGCGCCGGCCCGACCTCGACGGCGCCGCCTACGCGCGCACGGCCGCACTGATGGAGCAGCTCGTGCAGCGCTCGCCCGGCTATCTCGGCGCCGAGTCGGCGGCGCAGGGTGACAAGGGCATCACCCTCTCGTACTGGCGCGACGAGGCCAGCATCCGCGAGTGGAAGCGCAACGCAGAACACCTCGTCGCGCAGCAGCTCGGCAAGGAGGCGTGGTATGCCGCCTACCGCACACGCGTGGCACTCGTGCAGCGCGAGTATGGCTGGGAGGAGGAGGCGGCAGAGGCGGAGCGGGACCGCAGGCGAGAATGAGAATAGAGAGGCCTCGCTCTGCCACCTTCACACGCCGCATGTCACGGTGCATCGCTCCACCGACGAGGCCGCGCCAGGGTCCCCTCGCCTCCCACAGGCTCTCGCCACGCCAGGGTATGATGTGCTATTCGGCTCGGCTAGTGTGGGGCGCGATTGGGGTATATGAGCTACTCAATGCGCCTGCGCGGAGCGCGAGACGGACTGGCAGGCTCGCTCCGCTCGGAGCTGGATGACTCGTTCGAGGGTGTGCGGCGATGCGCGCTGGAGAGAAGAGCGAGACGCGGGCTGGAGCGAAGGCCGGAGCGCGAGCCGTCGCGAGGCGCGACAGTCGGGTTCTCCTTGTCTGCCCGCTTCCGCTTTGCAGGCACGGCAGGAGCACTCTTACTCTTCGTTCCTGCGCCGCGCGTGGGCCGCGAGCCCTCGGACTTGCAGAACGGCGAGGTGAGCGGCGCACCGCGACTGCTGCTAGCCTCGTCTTGTGCCGCCCGGTCGCGAGCGATCACGGTGCAGTCGGCAGAAGCCTGAGCCAGCGCGTTGATCCAGTTCTCGTATGCATGCGACTCGGGCGCTGAGAGGATGCCACCAACGGGCGGAAGGGGGCGGGAAAGAGAGGACGCCGTCGTCGTCGCGACGTCTTTGCCAAAGATGGGCCTAAGAGACGCGTCACTGAACAAGGCCTTCCATGGGCCCTCGAGAGCGATGAGAGTTCCCGTGCGTAGTCCCTGAGCGATACACCTGGTCAGCACACGCTGGCAGCCCGGTGTCGCGCAGCATCAGAAACTCACCATTCGCGGCGCGCCATCGCCTAGAAGCGTCTCCTTGTACTTCGGATCCTTCAGCTTCTCCGACAGCTCTTGCCTGCCGGCTCGCAGTGCGCTGTGATGCAGAAATAGGTAGAACAGCGACTCGAGATCGTCGATTGCGCGATGCTGCATCGATTCGACGTTGAGATCGTCCCGCTGCCGCTGGATCTCTGCGCAGTGCTCCTCAATCCCCATGGCGAGCTCGCGGCGTTCTTCTTCCGTCTTGACCTCCGCGTGCCGTTTTCGCTCGCGAACCAGTTCCTGCTCCTCGTCGGCGAGGATCTTGAGGATAGTCGCACTGCTTGTTGAGCGCAGCGACATGAAGTGTTGATTGGCACTGCGAGCGTCGTCGGCGGCCAGGCGCAAGCGGCGCGCGTCGTTTGCCGCGTCTTCGAGGTCGCCGCGAGGATCATCGCCGATGCGGGCGTTGCCGAAGTCGATCAGCAACGGCTGTGGGTCGTCGCCGCTACTATCTGCCACGAGCAGCAGATTGCCGCTGTTGATGTCGCGGTAGTGTACGTTGGCGAGAGCCACATCGCGCAAGATCTCCGCAGCGCGGCTGAAGAAGAGAAGCATGTCTCTTGCTGACATCTCGGACGTCTCGACCTTCTTCGCAACAGGGGAGGTCATCACGACGACGTCGAGCGCAATGCCGTGCCAGGACCATTCGGGAATCTGGCCGCTGGCCTCGCCCATCATCTCAGGCTCGCGGACGAGCGCGTTGGAACTCGTGTGGACGCGAGCGAGCTCGGGCAGGAGCACGGTGCTGAGCAGTACCGGCACGTTCTTGACGTTGTGATGAGCGAGATGACGTAGAACCTTTGCTTCGTGACCGACAAGGTAGGACGCGACCCAGGTCGTCTTGATGACGACGTACTGGGGCGCGTCCGAGTCGGGCGCCTCGCCGGTCGGACTGCCTGACTCGGCACGGATGGCAGGCCTGAGCCTCTTTGCCTTCCCCGCCCAACAGGCTGTCCGGCCGCCGAAGAGCTCATTGCGCACGATGAGCAGCTGAGGCTCGTCGACGAAACCCCAGTCTTCGACTGTCGCGGCTGAGGAGGACGACTGCGCCTCGGCGTCTTGCGTCCGAGCGATGCGAAAGGGCGTCCCTGCTGGCGGCGGTGTCCATCGAACGAGCACCTCGCTCGGATTGGTGACGAAGGTGATGAACTTGACGAAAGTGGGCATGTGATCGGCGCGGCCCAGGTCGATGGCCAGCGCGCACGAGTACGTGTGAGCGTCGAAGCGCCAGAGACGCAGTACGTGTCCGCAGAGTGTGAAGCCGTGGCACACCGCTACGGCGCACTGTTCGCGACGCAGGATCCACATGTACCAAGCGAGCTGACTCATGAGTCGCTCGTCTTTGTCCTGCTCTTCTGTCGGCTTGACCACGCCCACGAACAGGACGTCGGCAAAGTGTGGGCTGGCAGCAGACGACATGCTTCGCCGGAGTGTGACGTCTGCTGGACTATACGTGACTTCCTCGTCCTCATCGCCGCTCTCAAAAGAACGATGCCTATCAGCGTCTAGAAAGGCAGTTCCGGCGCATCTGTGATCTCACTGAGTTCGAGCTTGCGATGGTCCGGTGGCTGGACTTCTCGAACCGCAGCGAGCTGCCGAGCAAAGAGCATGCATCGTTGGCGAGCCGAATGAAGCCGTCCTCCAGTGTCTCTCCTGGCGAGCGGTTGCATGCCATGTCCCGGAACGGGTCGTACGTCGTCTTGCCGATGAGCTGCGAGGCAAGCTCTCGGCACACAGCCTCCGCGCTCTGCTTCGAGGCGCTTCCTTGTTTCTCGCGCAGTGAGATGTTGACAAAGCGTTTGAGGTGACGACCTCGCATGGCCCTGTAGACCTGGTCGTACGGCGGCTCGCTATGCTCCTCGCTGCTCGTGTCCCACTCTTCATCGTCTGCCTCGGGCGCGTGAGATGCTTTGAAGTCAGATGCGCCTGCGCCGTGCGGCAGATGGCCGTCGAAGAAGGCCTCGAGCATGTTCAAGCGACGACGTTGGTGCAGGCAGCTTGAGGCTGGGGTGCCGAGAATAGCGGATGTACGACGGAGGAAAGAAGGGTGAGCGCTGGCTTTGAGGGCGGAGGAGGACAGGTGCGCATCGTCCTTGTGAGGCAGCGCAGCCGACGCCTGGCTTCGCGCGGCTGCTGCGGCCAGAGCGCCGCCCACACCTCGCGAGCGGCCGCTGCGTCTGTGCAGTGCTCAGCGATGCAGCAAGAGCTGCACCGACGCGAGAGAGGAGGGCAAGTGCAGGCTGGCACCGCAACCGGATGCAGAGGCGGGAGGAAGGAGTGGAGCTCAGGGGGAGGCGGGCCGCATTCGATGCGGCGATTCTTGAACTGATCCTAATCGACGCATACAGCTCCGGCTTGCTTTCCCACGGCGCCAAATACAAAGGCGCCTCTGCGGCTTGTAGTCCGATTAGCAATGATTTGGCGCGGAGCCTCTCGCACGGGTCGCGCACGGGCGCCGCCCCCTCTCCGCCTCCTCTCCGCTCTCCATCAGGCACAGGCAGACACCTTCTCGGCCCCTGTCCCTCCCGCCATCACTGCCAGCGCCACATCCGCACGCGACGTACTGCTTGCCTCCAGAGAGGCAGCCGCGTGTCTCGCCGAAGTCGCTCGCACGTCGCTCTCTTCCTGAAGCTGCCCCGCCGTTGGCCGTCCACACGACCTTCTCCGCTGCTCGCAGCTGCCTCGCCCTCGCTCTCCCGACGTCCGCCTGCCACAGCACATCTCGCAGGCACGCGCCGCCATGGACCAGCGCGCCAATGCGCCGCTGGCGCCCCACCTGGCGGTGCCGAGCGGCTCCGCAGCCGCAAGCCCGGCCGCCGCAGCAGCGGGCTCGCCGGCGCCGTCGCTCTCCATCATCCCGCCGCGGCCGCCGCGGCGGGCCGGCATGCCCAAGCTGGCGCTGCCCTCCTCTCGTGCGCATGGCAGTGTGCTGCTGTTGCTGCGTCTATGAGTTGCTGAGTTCTCTGCACGCAGGCCCCTCGTCAGCTCGCGGCGCCGGCGGCCTATCGCTGGCCATGCCGACGAGCAACGGCCTCTCGGGCCTCTCGACCAACCTCTCGCTCAGCCTCTCGGGCGACGACGACTCTTCGCTGCCTACGCCAGGCCTCGCGCCGCCCAGCGTCGGCTTCGATGTGGAAGAGGGCCATGCCACGGCCGCACTACAGACCATCTACCCCGACACGGTGCCGCACGGCGAGGGGCGGCATCCTGCCGCGCTGACGAACGATCTCATTCGCGCCATTGGCGGGCTTTCCGTCGACGGTGCCGGCTCTGCGTCCGAGACGTCGCATGCAGGCAGCAGCAATGGAGACGCGCAGGCTGGACCGTCCAATGCGGCGCTCCGGCTGCCGGTCGTCGGCTCCAGCGCGGCGGGCGCCGGCATGCACCGCCGCAGTCTGAGCGCCACGAGCGAGGCGAGCAACGCCAGCAGCAGCGGCGCGCGCGACGGCGACGAGTCCGAGGAGTGGAGGCTCAAGGGCCACCTGGAGGATCTGGGGCGCATCGGCGAGGGCGCGAGCGGCGAGGTCAAGAAGGCGCGGCATACGCCGACAGGCATCGTCATGGCCGTCAAGGTGCGTGCTCGTGGCCCGAGCGCATATGAGTGCTTGTCCTGGCGGGCGTTTGCTTGCGTTGGTCGCTGACCTGGGTGAACAGACCATCTCGACGTCGCCCAATCCGGCAATACACCGGCAGATCCTGCGCGAGCTGGCCTTCAACCGCACGTGCCACAGCGAGTACATTGTGCGCTACTACGGCGCCTTTCTCGCCGACGAGGACACGAGCATCGTCATCTGCATGGAGCACTGCGAGGGCGGTAGTCTCGACGGCATCTACAAGATGGTCAAGAAGCGCAACGGGCGCACGGGCGAGAAGGTGCTTGGCAAGGTCGCAGAGGCCGGGCTCAAGGGCCTGGAGTACCTCAGGCAGCGCAAGATCATCCATCGCGGTGAGTGCTGCTGTGCTGCGTGAGCCGTCCGTGCGCTGATCAGACGAGCGCCTCAGACATCAAGCCGTCGAACATCGTCGTGACGCGCTCAGGGCAGATCAAGCTGTGCGACTTTGGCGTCTCGGGCGAGCTGATCAATTCGATGGCGGGCACCTTCACAGGTACAAGCTACTACATGGCAGTGCGTCTGCGCTTTCGGAGCGTCCACGGTCTGCGCTGACCATGTCCCCTCTCGCGCAGCCGGAGCGTATCCGCGGGCTGCCATACAACATCAGCTCCGACGTATGGTCTCTCGGCCTGACAATCCTCGAGGTCGCATCCAATCGCTTCCCCTTCCCGCCCGAGGGCGACCCGCCCTTGGGTCCGATCGACCTGCTCTCATACGTCGTCTCCATGCCGGTGCCCGAGCTGCAGGACGACCCGCAGGCCGGCGTCAAGTGGGGGCGGGCGCTGCGCGACTTCGTCGAGCGCTGTCTCGAGAAGGACCCGGCCAAGCGGCCGGGCCCGACTAAGATGCTCAGCCATCCCTTCATCAAGAAGAGCGAGACGCGGCAGCCGCAGCCCGACATTGCCCGCTTCATCGCCGACGTCTGGGGCTGGCCTGCGCCGCCGCCTGCGCCGGGCTCCGAGCCGAGCAGCACCGCCGCCACGCCCACGACGACCGACGCCGGCATCCTCGGGCGCATCCCAAGCGTGCGCAAGGCGCCCAAGCCCATTGCGCCACTCGTGAGCAGCAAGCCGTCGCTCTCCTCGCTCAAGATTGAGCAGACCAGCGCGCAACGAGGCGAGCCCTCGCCCCTCTCGGCCGGCGCTGCAGGCACGCCGCCCGCCGTGCCGGACGCCACGCAGCTGGATGCGGAGGGCCGCACGGCTTATGAGCGTGCCGAGGCCAAGATGCGCGAGGCCGACGTGGGCCTCGTCGGCAGTCCGACGGTGGACGCAGCTGGCTTCGCCTAAGGCTCTCGCGCTCCCTGCTGTGTGCTCCCTGCTCGCTGCCTTGCCTCAATACACATACCATGCACACGCAGCAGCAACTTTTGACTGATTTGAAATGGTCGCGCGGCGTGTATGAGGCGGGACGGATGACTAGAGTGTGCTTGAGCGAATCGGCAAGCGATGAGTTTGTTTCGAGCGAATGCAGGTGCCGAGTAGGGCTGAGAGAGGCCGGGATGGGAGATCAGGCGCTTGTATGATATCTGACGAGGACTATGAGGGGACGTATGGAGCGTATGGCTGCAGCGGGGGCGATGACGAATATGTGTATGTGGCGGTCGCGCCCAGCAGGGCTGCGCGACCGTGCGCCAAGCCGACCTCGCTGAGATCGACGACGGGACTTGCAGAGGAGACGGATCGGGCAAAGTAGCAGTAGAAGTATTCGGAAAGACGAAGAAGAAGGTGCAGAGAGGACGCGTCCTCCTGCAGATGACGCTGCGCGACCGCAGCAGCGTCTTGCATTTCGGTGAGTCGGGGAGATCAGGAGCGGGCGCCACCAGATTGCCTGGAGCCTCGTCGACGAGGCGGCGGCGCATCCTCCTCGCCATCGTCGGTGTCGTCTGAGTTCTGGCGCGGCGCGCGGGCCGCCGCGTTGGCCTCGTCCGTGCCGATTTTGCTCCACTCCTCGAGCAGCTGGCGGCCGACACTTGGCTCCAGCTCGGTGCCGTCGCGAGACACCTTGACCTGGCGATTGTCGCGCCAGGGATTGCGCAGGCGGCGCACGTTCTGGAACGGCAGCGGGCGTGTTTCGAGCCACTCGATCCGGAACGGCTGGCCCCACGAGTCAGAGGAGGCAGCGCGCGGCGTGTCGACAGACGCCGTGGTGTTGTCCGTCTCGCCAGAGCCCTGCGTGCGCGGCTCGGAGCTCGGCTTGCGCGAAGGCTCGTATACGCCAGACGAGCCGTCGCCGGAGACGACTGAAAGGCCGTTGAGATGAGCCTCGAGCTCGGCAGCCTTGCGCTGCGACTCGCGCTCCTCCAGGCGCAGGTTGTGTATGACGGCGCGGAGGGAGATCTGGTCGGCACGCTGAGCATGAGAGACCGAGACAGAGTCGTTGGGCCCGAGCGACGCGGACATGACGACGCCAGTCGGCGTACCGACAGGGTGCGCCATGTCAAGCCGCTTGATGCCATCGGCATCCGCGTGCGCGACAGACGGTCGCCGGGGCGAACTGCTTGGCGAAGGCGGCCGTGCAGAAGCAAGCTCCTGGTCGCTGATCTCACTGGCGCCGCTGACGATGGGCGCCAGGCTCGAGCGCGAAGAAAGGCTGCTGTTGCTACGCGTAGGGGTGCCGGGCGGAGCGCCCATCTCCGCGGCGGTGGCAGCCCGCAGCAGACGCGGCGAGAGCGTGTTGCGGTGCTGCTGCTCCTGGTCAGCCTCCTGGCACTGGCGCTCCGACGGCGGCCACGTAGCTGCGAAGACCTCGCGGTCGTCGGGCGAGGTGGTCGCGCTTGGGAACTGCCTGTCCTCGTCCAGCGGCGTCATCGGCTGCGGCGAAGCCATCGGATCGCGGTCTCGCTCGGCGGGCGAGAGCATGTACGAGGTCGTGGCGCCGTGCTTGGCCAGGTGCTCGAGCGCCTGCTCCGGCGTCAGCGAGCGTGATGTGCTGCGCGTGGACGTAGAGCTGCTCTCGTCGCCCTCGTCGATGGTCGACGGCTTCGTGACGGTGACGCTTGGCCGTTTCTGCGACGAGTACCCCGCCGGCGACGACGGCGACTGGGCAGGAGAGGGACTCTGCACGATGCTCTTCGGCGACTTTGGCGTGCCGTTGCTGCCATTGCTGCCGTTGCTGTCGCGCTTCGCCTGTGTGCTGCTGCTGGGCGTCGTCTGCGTGCGGATGAGGCTTGTCATGCGCGCGTAGCCGTAGAAGCAGCCGCTCTGGTTGGCACTGAAGACCAGGAACACCGTCTCGCTGTTGCGGTACGCCTGATCGAGCACTGCCTCGTTATGCGGCTGCGTAGCCCATAGGCCGGTCTGCACGGACCGATCCAGGTCCTCGGCGCGCAGACTCTTAAGGATGAAGAAGCGCTCGCGGAAGACTGGGTGTCGAAGCAGCGAGGAGCTCGTCGAGGCAATCGAGATGGAGCCAGAGCTGTCGTGGGCCAGCGGTGGACGATCGCCGCTGCTGCCGGTCGTGGCAGTGGGGCTCAGGCTAAGAGAGAGCATGCTGGCCGGGCTTGCGACGGGCTTCGGTGCGGCAGGCTCAACGGACGGAGTGGAAGGAGATGCTCGAGCCGTCTCATCCGATCCGGAGCGCCTGGGAGACTGCGAGCTGACGCTGCCCTTCGAGCGAGCGTCGCTGGGCTGCCGCGTGGCATGCCCCGCGGAACCGCTGGAGCCACCGCTGTCGGCCTTCTGCGCCCTGGCCGCCTCGCGCCGCTTGCGCTCGTGCTCCTTGACCAAGGCAACGTGGATGCCGCGTCCGCGCTGTCCCTGCACGCCAGCCTGCGACTCGTCCTCCTTCTTGCGCACGCGGCACACCATCTTCGGACAGCGCGTGTCCTCCGGCCGCACCGGCTTGTCATGGAAGAACTTGACCGCGCGCTCGAGATGGCGCGGCGAGGCGTAGTTCACAAAGGCGCAGTTGGAGCGTGAAATGACGAAGATGGAGAGCACGCCGTGGTCGCTCTCGTCGTCTGTTCGCGCACTGACGCTGCCGGTGTCGCCACCAGCATCGTCAGGGCCCTCCTCGGCAGCCGCCCCTGCTTTTGCGTGCTCGGGCTCGGCGTCGTCCGGCGGCAGCTGCGCGAAGACGTTCCACAACTCCTCGACGGTGGCGTCACTGGGGACGTTACCGACCCAGAGGACGTGCTCTGAGCGAGGGCCCTGCTGCGGGTGGTACAGCGGACGGTAGACGCCGCGCGGATGGCTCTGCGACGAATGCGGCGAGCCCGGCACCGCGGCGACAGAGCCTGATGGCACGGTCTGCTGCGTCGTGGCTGAGCCTTCGCCCTGCGGAGCGGCTGGAGGGCGTGGCGGAAGCGGATTGTTGAGCGGCGCGGGTGCGCCAGTGGCGCTGTTGCCTCCGCTGCTGGCGGTCCTTGAGCGACTCGCGCTGGGTTGCGAGCGGCCCAGATCAGGCCGCGGGCGCTGTGCCATCCCACTGACGCCGCCCGGGATTGCCGGAGCAGGACGTGCCGTCGGCATGTGCGGCCCGTACTGCTGGTGTCCGCGAGGCGCTGGCGCGCCCCGGCCTGGGCCGCTGAAACCGCCGCGCGCCGGCATCTGCTGCCCACTTGGCGCCGCCTGCATCAGCGCTCCGGCTGGCGGTGGCGGCCCGGGCTGCGCCACGTAGTACGCCGGCGCCCAGGCGTGAGTGGCCGGCGCGCCTGCTGCAGCGTATGCCTGTGGTGCTTGCCCGTGCTGGGCGTATGGCTGCTGCTGCATGTGCGGCGGCGCGACTATGGCGTACGTCGGCGCCGGTGATGATGGAGGAAAGTAAGGCGCGTAGCCATGCTGCGAGAAGGAACGTCGCTCAGCCGCGAGGGTGGCCTTGTTGAGATGCAGATTGCTCACCGGCGCAGCGGAATACGCTGGATAGTAGCCCGACCATTCGGTCGGCGCCGACGAGCCGCCCATGGACGAGGCCGGCGAGTGCACGTTGCTGATGCTCCCCTGACTCGAGCGCGGCGTCGACGGCTGCGTCTCGACGGCCACGCCCGGGCTGCCGTAGGGAAAGTAGGTGACGGGATAGGCACCGGCAGCATCGTACGACGCCTGCCGCGACGGCGGTGCGCCCGGATGCGAGTGCTGCGATTGCGACCGGTAGATCTGGTTTGGATGCGGCTGCTGCTGATGCGTCATGCGAGGCTGCGCCTGCTGCTGCTGCTGCTCGCGCGGGAGCTGCTGCGGCGGATACTGCTGCGACTGAGGGTGCGGCTGCGGCTGTTGCTGCTGCTGCTGTTGCATCATCATGCGCTCCTGGTCCATGCGTTGCTGACCGCGCGCAGACGTCGTTGGAACCGAGCTGTCGGGATACGGCGCATAGTACGGCACGCTTGGTGCAGCCAGTGGCACGCCCGGCGCGGAGTACGGCACGCTGCGCACCTCGACGAGATGATACGGCTGCCCAGCATACGTGTGCGGCGGGTTGGCTCCCGGCGGCGCTGGTTGTGATGACGGCGCTTGGTGCTGCTGCTGCTGCTGCCACGCGCGCTGCGTTTGGGCCGGCGGACCACGATCGCTGCCCCAGCCGTAGGTTGCAGGCCCGGATGGGTATGCAGCGTGCTGTTCCACTGGCGCATAGCCTACGGAGTGCGTCAGAATGATGGCGCCTCAGAGAGCTCGCGGGCTGCATCGCAGCTGCACTGTGCGAGGCACAGCGCGCTGGAAATGAGGAGCCCTACTTCCGGCCTGACGACGGAACACGCCCGACGGACCACGCCCGTGCAGTGAACGACGCAGCACCCGCTCCGCCCACCAGCAGCAGCTCTCACTCACCATTCGGTGGCGGCCCTCTGGCTGCCGATTGCCCTCCGCCTCCGCTGCGTGAGTCGCCGGGCGAGGGTGTGCCCGGCTCTGGCGCTCGAGAGTCGGCCATGCCTCAAAGCCTCCAGCCGGGAGCGCGCCCTGCTGAGCGGGAGGTACGGGACGTGCGATGCTCAGAGCACGAACAGCATGAGAGGAGGGCGGCTCGTGACACGGGTGCAGGATGGTCGGCAGACCGGGGCCACGGCTCGGCCACGAGCGCCCCGGACGTGCTGTCGAGCGGCGACCCAGCAGGCGCCGCACGGCTCAGAGGCGGCCTGGCCTTGTGCGCGGTCGCAGAGGCGCCAGAGCCCGGCACGCCACTACGGCGATGTGGCAGCACGATGCACGCCGAGCGACCGGCAGCTGCGAGTGAAGAGGCGCACCAGACGTGGGGCGCGGAGGGAGTGACGGAGAGTGTGTGCGCAAGAGACGCAGCAGCAGAGCAGGCGAGCCGGGCGGAGCACGCGCGAGGAAGAGGTGGAAACCCGCGGAGAGAGAGAGAGAGAGAGAGAGGCGTGAGGCGGAAGGAAGGATCACGGGCTGCTGAGGCGGGCCATGGGCGATGCGCACTCGAAGAGCAGCAGCAGCGCGAGCGGGACGGAGCGGTGCTGCGAGGAGGCGGCAGCGGCGGCGAGCAGAGGGCAGAGGAGAAGAGGCAAGGCGGAAGCACTCGACTCGCGAGAGCACCAGCAGCAGCGCTGCCGCAGCGCAGCGGGCGAGAGCGGCGCGGCGGCCGCACGACGGCGGCGCGCGCGCCACGCTGAGACCGCCCGTGCCTCCTCTGACTGCGCGCGCGCCAAGGTGCCCTCTCAGTCACGAGCACGACAGAAGGCTGCTGCTGCTATGCTGATCCGTGCTCCACCCGAATCATTCTGCAGGCGATGCAATCTTCGCACGTCCGAGCGCATCGTGAGTGAGTGGCGGCGGCCCGCGCGGCGCGTGGCGCTGGAGAGCGTCCCTCCGTCCCTCCGCTGATGAGCGCCGCCGGCGCCTCTTGATCCGGGGCCAGCAGCGCAGCCTGGCAGCGCCGCGCGTACCGCAGGCGGCAGCGCTCTCCTGCCGCTGCTGGGCCACGCCTGCGTCCCAGCCACGACGGTGCTGCTGCGGCAAAGCGGATCTGGAACGGCACCGGGCGAGCCCGCTCGGATGTGGATGCTCGGGCGCGTCTTCGCGTGCGGCGGCACTTGAGCGGTGCACGCGAGATGCCCAAGCGGCAGGGTCCGACCGACGTCCATCGTCGCGCGATGCTGCCGCCGCCGCCCGCTGCTCCTGCGCTGCTGCTGCTGTCCGCGTCGTGCCTCGTGTGCGCTGCTGCAGAGAAGCGCCACCCCACGGAACGCAAGGGTGCAGCAGACAGGCAGCGCCTGCAGACCACATCGGCGCAGCGCAGCATCAGCATCGCCGCCTGCGGCTGCATCTGCGGCTGGCAGGCTGCTGCGGCAAGCAGGCTGCGTCTCGCGAGACAGGCGTGAGAGGCGAGCCGTCGCATTAAGCTGCAAGCGAGCGGCGGCGGGCGCAGCAGCAGGATCGGCGGGGCGTTGACGGGCGTAGTGCGCTAGGAAGGTCGGCGGCCGAGCGAAGGGTCGCCCACGTCGCTCGCGAGGTGCCGCAGCATGGAGCGTCGGCGTGCAGAGGCTACGATGTGTTCCTGCTGCGCCGTCCAGCAGACTTTAGAGGGAGCATGCTTATGGAGGCTGTGTGCATGCTGCGGCCGGGGCTGCCATATGGCGTCAGCGGCCAGGCGCAGAAGACGAGCGCAAAGCCATGTGCGGCGCCCAGCAGGCGGCGAAGGCGGCGCTTCTCTCCGACAGAACTCAGCCGATGCTCCGCGCTCCGACGCTGCGACTCATGCTGCTGGGCGCCTCCGGAGACCTGCCCGCGGAGGATGAGCGACGCCAAGGTGGGCAGCGTCTTGCGTTCAAAAGGCGAGCGGCGAGCAGCTCGCTTCGGCTGCGGGCGGGTTGCTTGCTTCGCCGAGACGGTGCGGCGCCGCAGCACCCACGGACGAGGGCTCGCAGCTGCCATCGCGGCCAAATTTGGCCGTCGCCCTTCGAGTTGGCCCGAGCGCTCGGCCACGCCCAGGCCTTTGCATGCCATGCTCAGGTCCGTCAAACCACAGCGCACAGCGCGGGAGGTGCAGACGGCACGCGGGCCTCGCATCGTCGATCATTCAAGTCTGAAGTGTGCCAGCACGACGACGTTGACGCAGCGGAGTGAGAAAGGTGGGCGCCGGCGAGCATCAGCAGCATGCAGGCGACGCCGAAGCGGCCTCACGTGTCCGCTGGCCGAGCGGTGCAGACGTCAAGGCGGCCCCGCTGCACGAGCACGAGGGCATGCTGAGAGGTTGACTTGGGGACGCAGAAGCACATCGTGGGGTGCAAGACCAGCGTCACATGCTCGCAAGACGCCGGGCCGGGCGCAGATGGTGCGGCGTGAGATGCGAGACTCGCTGCACAGGCATGTGCGCAAGCTTGCTCTCGCTCCTCTAGTCCTTGCGCCTCTCATCAAGCGGACTACGTCCATCTCGTGCATGCCACACTCATCCATGGCCTATTTGGACGAGCATGGCGCCAGAAGGAAGGCGGTGCGCTCTGACGGGACCGCCAGACCCATGCCTGTGCTACCCGGCCTCCGGCAAGAGTGCCGAGTAGCCCCAAGAACGCACATCACGGTGGAGAGCAGATTGGTCGAGCGTGCGCTGTTCGGCAAGGATTCTGCGCCCAATGAGCAGCTGCCAGCCTTCGGATCGGAAGCCAAGGTGGCAGGAGTAGCCGGCGATGCGAGACCGGCCGGCGTCCCACGGTGCTGAGTGCGCAGCAGCGCTGTTCCCACGCGGCCCGGTGCTGGCGGCGCGTGTGGAGTGCGCCCGACGTCGAGTCTGAGTTGGTCTGCTGGCTGCCTCTTCTCAGCCACCATCACCTTGCCCAGTCGCAGCCATGCCCGAGTCGAGCAGAGCTTCGCACGCCGCTGCCGCCTCGCGCGCGCCCGACCCCGACGACTACCCTGACGACATCTTCGGGCCGCCTGCCGCCGGCGGCGCCGCACACTCCGCCGCGTCCTTCGCGCTGCCGTCCAGCAGCACGCTGCCCGCCGACGACCCGCTCGGCGCCTGGGCACGCACCACGCGCTTCGCCGTGCTCTCGCACTTCTCCCAGATCACCTCGGCGGCGCGCTCCGGCGCCCACGCGCTGCTCTCGCACCCCATCGCCGCGCGCATCGCCGCCGAGTCGGCCGGCGCCGGGCCGCGTGCCGCCGGCCTGGCCGACGCCATCACGTCGTTCGCACAGCACGGCCCGCTCTACCCACTGGGGCCGAGCGATCCCGAGTGGCGCCACTCCGAGGCCGCCAAGGCCATCGGCGGCGAGTTCGACAGCGCCCGCGTCTTTCTCGCGCGCTTCGCCCGCCAGGTTGCCGAGCAGGCCGAACGCAGCCGTCTGGCAGAGCAGGAGGAGGCGCGCAAGAAGGGCGAGCAGAGCGGCGTGGCGCACGAGCCGAGCGTGCTGGGTGCCTTTGAGATCCTGGACCTGCAGCCTTCGGTGCAGCGGCCTACGCCGACGCGCGATGCAATGCGGCCGATCACCAGCGCCGAGTGGGAGAGCTTCTTCGACAAGCAAGGCGCGCCGCTCGTGCCGTTCTCGCAAGCGCGGCAGCTGATCTTCAGGCGAAGCCTGGGACCTGCGCCGACCTGCAAGCCAGGTGCCGACCCCGCCTCTCTGCACGTACGGCCGCGTTGCCAGGCGTGGTCCTTTCTGCTGGGCGCCGAGGACTGGCGCATGGGCGAGACGGCCGCGGAGCGCGCACGCAAGTGGGAGCGGCGCGTCGAGGAGTACTGGGCGGCGAAGCGTGCCTGGGCAGGTCCCAGTGCGATGCCTCTCTCGGGCGTCGCTCCAGCTCCGCGCACGGCGCACGACCCCCTCGATGCTGCGACACCCGCGCGGGAGCGCGAGCGCGAGGAGCAACGCTGTTCAGAGCTGCAGCAGACGCCCTGGATGAAGGAGCAGGCGCACAGAGTGCACGTCGATTGCGTGCGCACCGATCGCAAGCTGCCGCTCTTTGCCAATCTGCCGATGCCGCCTGCGCCGACCAAAGCGCCAGCTCCGAACGCTCCGCTGGACGGAGCCAAGGCCGGACAGGACGTCGACACGCCGCCGCCGCCGAATCCGCACATGTCCGCGCTTGCGGATGTGCTGATGACCTACGTCATTTGGGATCAAGCGAAGGGCGAAGGCAGCGGTGCTGTGCCTGGATCTAGCGCTCAGCCGGCTGGCGCAGACGAGAGCGTCAAAGCGCTGGGCGAGAAGATCGATCTCCGGACCGGCGGGACCCGGCACACGGCGCTCGGCAGCTACGTGCAGGGCATGAGCGATCTCTGCGCCACCATCTACTCGGTCTGCGCAGGCGACGAGGCCCGGACGTTCTGGTGCTTTGCCGGATTCATGGAGCGCGTCGTGAGTGCGCCTGGCAGGCCGGCGTTGAGCTGCGCTCATCCCATTCCGCAGCGCTCCAACTTCTATGCCGATCAGAGCGGCATGCGCCGTCAGCTCTCGCTGCTGCAGAAGCTCATCCAGGTCATGGACCCGGCGGTGTATGCGCATCTCGAAAGCACCGACTCGCTGCACCTCTTCTTCTGCTTCAGGTGCGTTGCGTGCGCATGCAGCGGTTGTCGCGAGCTGACGCAGCCTGTGACACAGATGGCTGCTCGTGGTGTTCAAGGTGAGCTGGACCTGCAACTTCGCCAGCGAAACCCGTGCTTATGCCTCTCCTGCTCAGCGCGAGTTCGACTTCTCGAGCGTGATCAAGCTCTGGGAGGCCATGTGGGCGGCCGAGCCGCGCAGCGATGACGATGACGACGACGACGAGCAACGAGGCGGAGTGCGGACTGACCGGCAGCGCGTTGGGCTCACAGACCACCTGCACCTCTTCGTCGTGCTGGCCATCCTGCAGCAGCATCGCGATCCGCTGCTCAGCTATCTCTACAACTTCGACGAGATCCTGCTTGTGAGCAGAGCCGGGATGCTGCGCAGCCCAAGTCGCCGTCGCTGACCACGGGAGCAGTACTTCCAGGGCCTGTCTCATTCAATCGACGTGGAGGCGACGCTGGCGCAGGCAGAGGTGCTGGCGCGCACCCTTGCCGCTCTCATCGAGCAGCGCGACGCCGCAGATGCCGCAGCCGCCGGCTCGAAGCCCGGCGGCAAGACGATCGATGCACCCGCCGCCGCCGCTCTGCCCGTCATCGACGACGACCTGCGTGCGCTGGTGCAGGCCTCACACCCGTAGATATGCCGCTTCGCCCTTGCGCCTGACCCTGCACGGACGCGCCGCGCACCTGCCACCTCTCCCGATCATCTGTACATCACGCATCGCAGCAACGAATCGATACCCAAGAGGCTCAGAGTAACGAAGCCTGCAATTGGAACGAAGCCTAGCGATGATATGGGTGCGGCATGAAGGGTAAGAAGAGCGGCTGGGCGGAGCATGAGCATTCAGGCGCGGCGGAAACGACAGCGCACATCGCCATCAGTCGTGGAAGGTGCGGCGGCTGCCAGAGCCGCTGCGCTGCGAGGGACGGTCGACTTGCACATCCATCGTCGGCGGCGAGTTGCGCGCCGCACGGCTGGACTTCTTGGCGGCCGAGGACGTCTTGGGCGTCTTGGCCGCACTGCTGCGGTGCTCGGTCTCCGTGGGTGCGGACGGCGGAAGCAGCAGCTGCAGTGCGTTGATGCGCGACGCCTTGAACTCGAGCTGCTCGACGGCCTCGAGCACGTGCTCGGCCAGGATGCGGCGCCGCGTGGCGCTCATGCTCGGGTCGATGCCCTTAAGCTCGTCGGCGAGCTCGGCGTAGAGCATGCGCGCGTGCACGAACTCGTCCATGTGCTCCTGCACCAGGCGCTGCAGCACCTTGAGCTGGCGCGAGCCGAGCAGCGGAGCGGACTGCCCCAGTGCAGTTGCCTCCTCGCTTGCCTCCAGGAAGGAGAGCAGCAGCACCTCGTCCTCGGCCCCCTCGGCGCCGCCGTCGATGCGCTCGCCAGCACGGACGCGCTCCTTGCGCGCCGCTTTGCGGCTCTCCGTCTTGCTGCGCGCCTTGCAGACGGTGCAAGAGCGCTCGTCGTGCTCAAGCTGCCGCTGTCCATCGGCGCGCTGGCGCGCAGCCTCGCCGCGGGCGGCGACCACCTCGAAGGTCCGCTCTGCCCGCTCGTGGGCGATCGTGACGTCTGCATCGAGGTCGTCGACAGTCTCGTCTGCAGCTGCCTGGCTCCGCTCGTCGTCGGAAACTTGACCAGCAGCGGCAGGGATGAATCTCGCGCTGCTGGAAGAGAGGTGACGGGCGCGTGTGGTGGTTGGCGCTTGACGACGAGAGCTGCTCGATCCGGCGCGAGGCTGGTGGTCGCGGGGCCGCGCAGTCTCGTCCGGGTCTAGCTCATCTCCCTCAGCCTCGTCTTGCACGGCGGCAGCGCGAGAGTTGGCCCGCGAGTGTGGAAGCGGCGGCGTCGAGTTCCTCGGCGGCGTGATGCTGCGCTGTGCCTCCTCGCGGATGCCCTCGCTCCAGACTTCGACTCCGTGCAGCTGTGCCGCGACATTCGCGGCCCGGCGAGAGCTCCGCGAGACTGGTCGGGACTGAACGAGCGACGCCAGTCCTGCGGCACCAAGGTCGCCGTCCGAGCTGCTGTGCTCTGCGTCACCCGCATCGCTGCGCGAGCGCGTGCGGTGCTTCCGCGGCAGCACAGGAGCAGGCGACGAGGCAGCGAAGCGCCTCGCATCTGCCGGGACGTTGTCGACGAAGCGGCGCAGCTGCACGACCTCGTGCTCGACGCGAGCGACGTGGGCACGGAGTGCGTCTGCATCCATGTCGCTCGGCGACGATCCTCCGCCGGCCTGCACTGCTTGCGCTCGGCTGGCGCGCGGAACGCGGATGGGCTCTTCTGCCCGGCGGCCTGTGGCATGTGCTGCAGCGGCAGGCGTAGCAGCACGGATTCTCTCCGCATCCTCGCGGTACTTGGCCAGCTCCGCGTCAAGCTGGCGGACATGGTCGTGCAGAGCCTGCATCTTGGCGTCGCTCTCCCGCTGCTGCTGAGAAGAAGGTGCCGTCTCGACGTTGTCCCTGGAGCCGTCGCGAGCGCGTGCCGAGCTAGGCACAAGCGGCGACGATGCGCGGATCGGTTCGGCGAAGCCTTGAGCGTCAGCGGCCGCTGTGTAGCGCTCTTCCCGTTCCTGTCGTTGGAACTCTCGCGCTGCGGCCACTGGACCGGGCGACGCGACAGCCACAGCCGGCGGGCGGCGCTTGAGGTCGTCGAGCTCAGCCTGCAGTGCGCCCACCTGCTGCTGCCACTCTCCTCGGTGCACCTCGAACTGTGCTTGTGTCGCTCCAAGCTCCCGCTGCCATCCCTTGACATAGCCCGAAAGCGCCTCGAGCTCGTGCGGCGGCTGCTTGAGCTTCGCGAGGGGCACGTGTGCCTCCGCCTTGCGCGTCCGCACCGGCGAGCCGAGTGCGGAAGTGACGCCAGACAGGTCAGGCAGGCGAGCCCGGAACGCCGAGGGACCGATGCGCCGGCCGGACGGCAGCACCATCCACGGATCGTCGTGCGCAGCCTCGGCACCCTTGTGCTGCAGATTGGCCTGCACTCCGTCCGGACCCTGCGCCGATCCCAGCAGCGTCTCGCCCGAGCTGTCGTCGTTCTCTGCTGCCTCTGCAGCACGCATCGCGCCTCGCAGCTGTGCTGCTGCGTCGCCGAATGTTGATGCGGTGGCCGCGCTGCCGGCTCGAACGGGCCGCGACGCTGGCGAAGGCGACGTCTGCGGCGCAGCAGAGGTGCCGCGCGACTGAAGAGGAGGTGAGCTACGGCTGGCTGGCACAGGAATCCGCAAACACTCACGAAGCGCTGCGGCGCCTGCGCCTGAACCGGCTTCTGCTGCTGCGGCCGAGCCGGCCGCTCGGCTGCCCGGAAAGCTGCCAGCTTCGTCTCGCCAAGAGCGGGCCGGACGTGCGCCACCGCCCGGCGGCTCTGACCCAACGGCGTGGCACGCAGACCGCGGTGGTTGCCTGTGCTGGCAGTGCCCGGGTACGAGCCCAGCGCATCGAGCTCGTCGTCGCTCTCGCTCTCGCTCGAGCTGGAGCCGCTGCTGCTGGCCTCGGGCGTGGGGCGCGAGAGGCGCTGATGCCGGGCGGCCACGGCCGGCGAAGGGTGGAGGTCGCCGACGATGTCGAGCACGCGGGCATCGCGCGAGGCAGATGCGGCGCTGCGCAGGCCACGGCCCACGCCCGGGATGTAGGAGTCCTCTCCTGCAAGTGCGCTCGGCACGCCCGTGCCGCTCTCGGTGCTGAGCGTCACGTCGTCGTCGTCGGGACGAAGCAGATGACGCTCCAAGCGAGCGCCGGCGCCATGGCTGCGCATGTCGGCGACTGGCAGCGTGGGCTCCTGGCCGAAGGACAGCGACACGTCTGCGGCCCAGTCGGGCAGCGCGGTGCGGCCGGCTGCGTGCTTCATGCCGGCGGCGTAGCCGTACGACGAGGCCTGCGGGCGGCCGTGTGCTGCGCCGAAGCCGTACGACGAGCTGTGGCGCTGCCACGAGGGCTCGCCGTCCTGAGAGCCGGCGTCAGACATGGCGAAGGTGCGTCTGTCGCTGCTGTAGCTGGTCAGCAGTGCGTCCGACGTGCCGCATGCCCAGACGTCGAGCCTCCTCACCGATCAGTGTCTGATGAGCGACGCGAGCGTGCGTGGTGTGGTGCGCGGCCAGAGGTGGTAACGGATGGACTGCGTGTGCCAGCGGCCGGCGGCGGTGGTGCGGGTGGAGTGGAGATGGATGTAGCGTGACGGCAGCCCGGCTGCTCGCCGCTCTGCCTTTGCAGCAGCTCGGCATCGCGCGGCGGCGGTGTGTATGTGTTGGTCGGCAGCCGGCGCGCGCGTTTCCCACGCGGCAGCACGCGCCTCGCGGCGCAGCACGTGCCGCACGCCGTGGGAGCGGCGCGGGGCGAGTTGGGCCGCGGCTCGAGTGTCACTCTCGCGCATCGAGATGGAGCCGATCAGCGCCCCGCCTCCTTCCCGCGCATCCACCACCTCAGCCTCACCATGCCGCGCGCCTCTACCTCGGCGAGCGGTGCGGCGCCGCAGCCGCGCAACGTGCTCGCCGTGTGCGTCGCCATGTTCCACGAGCGCCAGGGCCCGATCATTGCCTTCAGCCATCCGCCCGGCGCCGCCGAGGCGCTGGCCGGCCTCGAGTGGCGCGCCCTGCCGTCGGGCTCGCACGCGCTGCTGCGCCGCGACCACATCGCTCTGCTGCCGCCGCAGCCGCTCCCGACGCAGGAGGAGGGCCAGCACAGCGTCGTCGCTGCCGTCGTGCGCAGCCGCGCCACGGCCGGCGAGGAGGGCGCCGAGCGGCGAGGCAACCGTGTCATCTGCGTCGCAGCTGTGCTTGGTCAGTCTGGGCAGAGGGAGCGCATCGGCTGGCTCGATCAGGCAGAGGTGGCGCAAGTGTTGCGTGTCAAGCTGACGTCGGTCCTGCACAGCATGCGATGAAGCCACGCCAGACTCACACTATGCCGCCGCGTCTCCGCATTTCAGCAAGCTCGCGGAGCTGGCCGAGGCGACATCGCATGATCCTGGCGACAATTCGAAGCTGCAGCAGTGGTACGAGGCGAATGCGGGCTCGGCGCTGCTCCCGCCCGTACCAATCTCTGCTCGCTATGCCTCGGCTCTCGATCCACTCTCGACGCTTCCGTCGATCTCCTCGGCACTGGGCCCGCTGCTGCCGTCGCTTCTCAAGCGCATGATGATGCCCGACCACCGCCTCTTGATCTTCTCGCCCGCCGGCACGCCGCCATCTCGAGCTCTCGCACTGCACTACGCGCTCGCCTCGCTCGTGCCCACGCCGCCGGAGCCGCGCGGTCTGCTTGCGCTGCCTGACCTGACTGAGCTGCTCGACGAGCCGCGGCGAGCGTGGATCGGCGTCACGCCAGATGCGATCTTTCTGGAGCGTCACAGCGTGTATGATACGCTGCTCGACCTGCGGCCAATCGCTGCAGGCGCTCTGCCCGGCGCGCTGCCTGCTCTGAGCTTTGTCGGCCAACAAAGCGGCAAGCTGGAGCTCATCAAGATCAACTGGTCTACCACAGACTTCGCCGCTTGGCGAGAGCTGGAGGATATCTGCGACGTTCGGTCGCGCGTGCGCCGCACTGTTCAGATCTCCGAAGACAGCCAAGACGCCAGCGATCATCGGGCGGTGCAGCAGCGGACCAAGCCGCGCACCCTGCAGGCTGCGCCTGGCTTCATTCTCGCTCTGCTCAAGTACTGCCTCGGCGCCTGGCTCTGGTGGCCGCTCTCCGTCTCGGGCGATGCCGGCGCCGTCTATGGCTGGGTACCAACGGCAGTACGCTCTGACGGCGGCGCTGTCGGAAGCGTCGTGCTGCTGTCCGACGAGGAGGACGAAGAAGACTCGGCCGACGGCGACGAGGAGGCATTGACCGAGGAGTCCGCACTGCTCGACGTGCCGACGTCGCCTGGCGCATATCCGCATACGCAGCAGCCGCGGCTCCGCTCTCGTAGCGCGCGGTCACGTTCAAGATCCCGCGACCGCCTGAGCGAGTACGCACTCGGAGACGAGGAAGAGGAGCACGACCCGCTCCTCGCTGCTGCCGGCGCCAGCACGGCCAGCCGGCGGCGGCGCTCCAGCCACAATACGGAGCGGCACATGTTCTCGCCGACGCACAGTCCTTCCGCCTCGGGCGTGCAGGCGATGTCGGGCCCCGAGCGGCATCAGCATGTCGAGGCAGAGGAGGAAGAGGACGCGCCGTCGCCGCGCACCAGCCGTCTGGCACGGGCGCTGCACGACGAGTGGGCCGCGTGGAGCGCGTCGGTGCTGCGCGACGCCGAGGCGCTGCTGCAGCGCAAGATTGACGCCGGCGAAACGCACGTCAGCGCCAAGGAGCTGCGCAGCGTCGGCCTGAGCGCCCGCTGTGCCGCCGACTGTGAGCTGCTGGGCGCACTGGCGCGCGAGCGCGGCAAGAGCGTGAGCGTGGAGAAGAGCTGGTGGACGTGGCCGTGGTGACGGGCCGGACGAGCGTGGCGTGCAACCATACCATGACATGTAGCATACCGATGTCGCAGGGCAACAGCGTTGATGTGACTGCTCGCTCTCTCCTTCTGAGGCGTGAAGAGTGGGAACGGCCGTGCGCGGGGTGTGGCTAGCTGTTCTGCCCGGCCCCGATGCCGAGTCGCGTGGGCCAGAAGCAGCGCCGTGCTGCCCCTGTGCCCGTCGCGGGGCGGGCTGTGCCGCCGGCGCTGCCGCCGCCGCGCCGCGCGGGCCGCTCGCGAGACCCGCGGCGACTCGAGCTTCTCCTTGTTCCCCAACCGTGTCTTCTCCTCTGAGCATCCACGCTCTAGCCCTCGCACTTCCTTTTGCCGAGCTGGGCCCTTACCACCTCTACACGAGCTCCGGTCTCCGCCAACGTCTTGTCCTCTCGCCCTCTTCACAGCGCCGTCGCGCAAAGGCACGCCCCACCAAGCCACGTCCGTGCGCCCGGCCGCACATCCGCTCCACCTCGCGCCCCGACGAGCGAGCCCTGAGCAAGGCAGGCCACGGCGCTTGCTGCTCAGAGCGCTGCTCGGCGCGCCACCATGGCCTCTGCTGCAGCCCCGCTGGCGACGGCTGAAGCGCCTGCCAGCCCGGCCGCCGGCGAGGCCGCAGCTGTCCTGGCTCCACCTGGGCCGAGCGGCTCCGCTCCGCCCGAGGCGGACGCACAGCCACAGCCTGCACCGGAAGACGGCGAAGGCGACGCCGAGCAGGGTTTAGCTGCCGCAGCGTCGCCTGATGAGTCGCAGCCGCAGCTCGTAGCTAGCAACGCCAGCGGCGCAGAGGACTCGAGCGGGACCCACGATGCGACGACGAGCGCGAACGCTGCGACGGCCAGTCGCTCTGCCGCGAGCGACACGCCCAACGGAGCGCCGCAAGAAGCTGCCACGACACCGCCTGTGAGCGCCTCGTCGAGCAGCCCCCGGCCGCTGCTCTCCGATGGCGTGGCTCCTTACGCAGCCGGGCCCACGCGCCCTTTCGTGCCCTCGCCGCCGCGGCCAGCCGCAGCGTCTCCCGAGCCGAGCCTGCCGCCGCCATCGGTGCACAAACGTCGCATGCCTGCTAGCGGGCCACGAGGCATCCTCAAGCCCGCGCCGCCGCCGGCAAAGACGTTTTCGTTCCGGCGAGACATCCTGCAGTCGCTCAACTCGCGCCTGGCGCAGGGCGGCGTGAACATGCAGGTGCCCGTGCCGGCGGCCGGCGGCCTGCAGGCGACGGCGCAGGGCACAGCACAGGCGGCTGGACAGCTGATCGGCGGCGTTTTCAAGCGTCTGGGTGGGCTGGCAGCAGGCGTGGCTGCGCCTGGCATGGGGCTGGAGGGCGATGGATCCTCGCGCCTCGGCGGCATCTCAAGCGGTGCGGGGGCACCTCTGTCGCGCTCGATGACCAGCAGCAGCACTGCGTCGACCGACTCTTCCGCGACGCTCGTGCCCAGCTCGCCGGTCGCGACGAACACGCTGCCCGCGCCCGCCTCCTCGTCCCGGCCACTGCGGCGGGTGCAGTTCCGCGTCTCGTCGATGCGCATCACCTACCCGATCTCGGGCGCCATTGCGCCGGGCGACGAGGATGCCACGCGAATCCGCGTCGAGCGCGAGCACCGCGCCTCGCTGAAGGAGCGGAGAGAGCGCGCCTGGACAGTGGAGGAGCTGGAGAGGCTGTATCGCGAGTGCTGCCGGACGCGGGAGGAGTTCCCGCTCAAGAAGATGCGCGAGGTGTTTCAGGTGAGTGCAGCGCCAGGGAGAGCAGACTAGAAGCAGCATGCTTCGGCGTAGCATGCACTGTGCCTCGACTGACTATCCTTGGTCCCTCGCAGGAAGCCGCGCAGGCCTCTCCTCCAGGCTTGCGGACGATGGACCTCTCCTTCGTGCCACTCGACCGACCGGCCATCGAGCCGATCTCCGACCTGCTGAGCATTGACTTTGGGCTACAAAAGCTCGTCTTGGAGAACTGCGGCCTGACGGACGAGGGCCTCAAGTCCATCCTGCACGGCCTCTTGATCTCGGGCTCGCTGCCAAACCTCTCGCTGGCCTCGAATCGCAAGCTCAAGTACAACGCCTGGCGCTACGTGGGCATCTTCATGCGTCGCGCTCGCGCGCTACGCTCTCTTGACCTGTCCGAGAACACAATCAACAAGGCGAGCCTGGAGCACATCATGGGCGCCATCGCCCAGCCGCAGGGCAGTGGCGCCGGAGACGCCCAGAAGCAGCAGAATGCCAGCGCGTCGGCGTCTGGCAAGGGCAAGGCGCAGGGGCTGGCCGACGTCGAGTCTGCGACCGAGGAGTACGACTCCGACGGCGAGCCGCTGATGCCGATGGCCCAACTGCTGCACGAGAGTCGCTCGTCAGACTCGAAAGCAGACGGCCAGGCGCGAGCAGGGCCAACCGAGGAGCTCTCCTCGTCGGTGATCTCCCTGCGTCTCGAGAACTGCGGTCTCAAGACGGCTTCGCTCGAGATGCTCAGCCAGGCTGTGCGCTTCTCGGAATTGCGGCACATCAGTCTCCGGCGCAATCGCATTGCGCAGCTCGGTGCTGTTGCCCTGGCGATCATGCTCAAGGACTACCCGGACTCGCGGCCTGCCGCGCCGCAGGCAGAGCAGCAGTGGCAGCCGCACCAGCAGCGCACCGGCGCAAGTGCTCAGTCACGCTCGGCGTCATATAGCGACGGCCTGAGTGGCAGCAACGGCATGCCTTATGCCGTTCGGCAGGGCTCTTCGGCCGGCCCCAGCGCCTACGCAGTCCGCTCTCCGCCTGGCTCGCGAAGTGCGAGCCTCGATGCACAGGGCTCGCGCGGCCGCGCTGCAGAGTCTGGCAACGTCATCGCTGCGGAGCGCAGCTACTCGCCGGCGCTGCCAGACGTGCCGATGATGGTCTCGAGCGCCGGCGGCGGCGTGACGAACCGCCGCATGCCCAACTCGTACGAGGGCACCAATGGCGCGCGTGCACCCATCCTCTCACCAGCACAAGAGCTGGAGCGCACGCTCAGTGACCACGAGAGGGCCGAGGTATGCGCTGCGGCACACCCGAGCCAGACCGAGGAGGAGGCGATCTCGCTGTGCCAGGCGAAGCGCGCGCGGCGCATCCTAGCTGACCTGCCGCGCGTGGGCAACCTGCTGACGCTGGACTTGAAGGGCAACGACGTCCGAGTGAGTGTGCGAGTAGCATTGTGTGCGCTGCTGCCTTGCTGACAGCTGTGCCCAGGGCGGCGTGGCGTACCTCGCGCAAGCGCTGAAGAAGAACCGCACGCTGCGCGTCCTCAATCTCAGCGACAACAACATCGACATGGGCGGCCTCATCGCCGTGGCCGAGGCGCTCAAGTACAATACGACGCTGGAGACGCTTGACATGAGCCACAATCCGTGCTCGGGTCCGGGCCTCGAAGGAGTGAGTCGTTACTGCGTGGGCCACTTGCCGCGCGTGGCGCTGACCCGCGCTGCAGATCTCGACCCTCCGCATGGCCTTTGCTCTCAACACACAGCTCAAGCGCCTCTTCCTCAACGACACCGACCTTTCGTCCGAGGGCGCCATCTCTCTGGCCGAGTTCCTGCCCGACTCGAAGCTCCTGCATCTCGACCTCGTCCAGAACTACGTCGACATTGCGGGCGTGATGGCGCTCGCCGCCGCCGTCAAGCTCAACAAGAGCATCCGCTGCCTCGACATCGAGATCCCTGTGCGTATGCTCTTGCGCGGAGCTACACTGTTGCTGACCCCCTCCTTCCCTCCAGCCAAACGACCCGGACTTCGCCCGTCTCAGCCGCGACATTATGATGGCGTGCGTGACGAACACAGAGCGAGCGCAGTCGAAGGCCGCGTCGCGCGGCATCAAGATCGCCGCTCCCATCCACAAATCCGTCGTCGCACGTACGCTCGAGGAGGAGCGCCGGCGTGCGGAGGCTGCGCAGCTCAAAGCACAGCAGGCTGCTCGAGCTCGGGCTCGCAGCGAGCAGCTGAGCGGCAGAGCACTCGTCGAGGCCGGCCAGGAGTGCGTGCGCGTGCTCCGCGAGCTGCTCGCAGCAGAAGAGCAGCTTCGTCAGCAGCAGAGCGGCGCCGGCGGAGCGACTCAGGAGCCGACGAGTCGCGAAGTTCTCGGCGACGTGCTGGCGCAAGCTAAGATGCTCCGTCAGCAGCTCGCTCGCGCCGCCAGCGATGCCGGCGACGAGACGGTTGGCTCCCTTGTCACCCTCAACGACGAGCTCGAAGCTGTGGCGCAGAAGCTGCACGCGCTCTACCGGGCCCGCACGACTCCGCGTCTCGAGCTTCCAGCCGGGCCTCAGAGGCCAGCTTCCGCTGACGGTGCACGAGAGGGCCCTGCTTCTGCCGAGCATCTGTCCACGCCTGTCATCGACTCGGCGCTCAGCTCTCCGACGTTCAGCATTGGCTCGGACGAAGACGACGACGCCGACGGCCTGCAGTCGCCGCCAAGCCTGTCCGCCGCCACGTCTGGCTTTGCAGAGGGCGCCTCGAAGGACGCGGCGCAAGGCCTGCGCATCGATCTCGAGCCACAGACTGCGGCGCGAGACGAAACGGCGCTCGAGGAGCCGGACCAGGCCGACGAGAGCCTCACTGGCGCGGGCAGTCCCGCAACCAAGGGCAAGGCCAAGGGCCAGCTCTCAGAGGAGGGCGAGCTGTTCCGGCGAGCAGTCGCTCTGCACATCGACGACGACGAGGGCGAAGAAGACGACGCAGAGAAGGCGACCGTGGACAGCAAGACTGACGGCGCAGGCAGCGCTGGCGAGCCGCACGCTCTGTCAGCAGGCTTGGCGCCTCGGCGCAGGCGTGGCAGCGCCAGCAGCGGCACCTCGTCCGACGCGGCGCGCCCCGAGCTGCCCGAGAGCGGCGAAGAGCTGCGGGCGCAGCTGCTCGAGGTCGACGTGCCGCGCAGCCGGCCGACGAGCGACAGCCCGACGCGCAGCAAGAGCGACGACGACACTGACGCCGAGGAAAGTGCAGCGGCTGCAGCGGCGCCGTGATCTTCCTCGCGCGCGCGCACTACCTGAACGAACACGACACGACGCTTTGCGATGACGCACGCCACTTGGCGCCTCATGCTCCCCCACACGTTTTACCCCAAGGACATCTCTAGCTGCAAATGCACCTTCACGATGGTCGGCGGCTGTAGATTGCGGGTGCGCGTGTGATGAAGCCAGGCTGTCCGGGTGCAGGCGGGCGGTGAAGTCAAGCATCGGTCTCGACGTCGCAGCGCAGGATCCAGCTCTGGTCTGCGAGCACGCCGCGGTCGCGGATGACTGCAATGGGTGTCAGCGAGAAGCAGGCGGGCAGACACAGCTGGCCGAGACGCACGTATTGTGTACTGGGAGGCGAGGCAGAGGTCAGCACTGTTTGGAGCGACAGCTGCGCCACACTCACCTTCATGCACCACCGCGGCACGAGGCGCGCGTTCGCCGGCAATGGCACCGGCAGCCGATCTGCAAATTCGGCGAGCAAAGTAGGCAGCGTCTCCTTTGGCAACACATCTGCGCCAGGACGATCAGCACGCGCTTGACGAGAGAAGGCAGCAGCAGGCAGGCGCAGAACTCACCATCGCCGTCGTTGCCCGTGCCCAGCTCCGTGCCGCGCTCCTCGCACCACTGCTTCAGCTCGCGGTCCCACGAGCACGGCGTGCGCATCTTGCCCACGTCGATGGTGACGAGCGAGGGCGTGCGGTACGCCGACGCCTGCGTGTGCGCCGAGCCGTTGGCCGCCGGCACGTCGGCGAAGATGACGCGCAGCGAGGGCAGCGAGGCAGACGCCACGCCGAGCGCGGCAATCCGAGGAGACGGAGAGAGCGCCTGCGCAACAGAAGGTCAGCAAGTCTCTCGCATGCGCGGGTGTGTCCGGACCCTGCACGTTGCTGTGGCCTCGTCGTTGCAGTAGGCGCAGCAGGAATGCATGCGAGGGCCAGTGAAGAGGCAGCGGCCACGCGGGCCAGCACTCACCGACCACGTTCTCCGCACGAGCTCTTCGTCTCCACTCGGCGCCGGCTCGCCTAGCCGCAAGAGTGGAAACTCGAGAATGGCCGTGTCGACCTGCTCGATGCCCGTGCTGGCCTCGAGTGCCTGCAGCGCATCCTCGACCAAGGGCGCCGCGCCGCGCTCCTGGCTGCCTGCGGATGCCGAGAGCAGGAAGAACTTGGCCGTCACGTCGAGCGCCGAGCGGTCTGCGCCGGCCGCACACGGGTCCGGCGAGCGGTCGGCGGCGATGGTGTCGGGATGCGGCAGCGCCAGCGTGCCGTCGTCGCTGAAGTGGTAGGAGATGTATGCACGCTCGTCGTCGTCTGCCGGCGCGACGGGCGGCGCGAAGCCTGGCCGCGGCGTCAGCTCCTCCTCCTCCTCCGAGTGACGCGCCTGCTGCTGCTCGGCCTCCTCGTTGGGCCCGCACGGCGCCTGCAGCGACGGCGCCGCGGCCCAGTCCTCGACGTCGCCGTCGAGGGCAAAGTGCAGCGTCTCGTGGATGGCGTGCGAGAGGGCGCCGAAGGCCGACGGCTTGAGCGGGCGCGAGGCGTCGTGCGTGTGGAAGAGCAGCGAGCGCAGCACGGGCGGCTGCGAGGCGCTCATCACGAGGCAAGAGCGGCGGGAAGACGTGGAGCGGGGCAGGGCACGAGGACGCGAGCGGGGCAGGGATGCGCCGAGCAACAGAGAAGCGCGCGCTGAGACGCAGTGTGGGCAGATGAACGGCAAGAGAGCGCCTCGGAGCGTAGCGAGCGGAAGAGAGCAGCGGACGCGGTGCTGTGGAGCAGAGGAAAGGGAATCGGCGCGCCGCGCCTGCGCGTGAGCACGACATCCACATCCGGCGGCGCAGCGGCGCAGAGAAGCCTTACGGCCGCGCCGGGCTGCGGCCTCGACCGCGGCGTGCGCCAGTCGGCGAGGCGTGCGCTCGCTCTGCTGCAAGGGCAAGCTGCTTCCTCGCCGGTCTCATCACCCACGCCTCGCCGTAAGTCTCCTCTCTCGAGCGCTTCTCGTCTGCACACGCATCGCTGCCTCGTCTACAGCGCTGCGCCGCACCAGCAAGCCGAGGCGGCGTGAGACCCGCACAGCCCCGGTGCCTCGCCTGCTCCCCTGTCGTGTCGCTCTGTGTTGCGCTGTGGACTTTCAGCTGTCGCAGGCCCATTTGCTCCCATTCTTTTCTCGCTCGAGCGTATCAGGCGAGGAGCAGACTCGTTGCGCGACCTCGCTCGGACACTTGGGAACGTGCGTGACTATTCGGTCTCCTGCTCACTCTCCCGCTCCCGCTCTGCTGCTTCCTTCTCCCTTGCCGCGTCTCCCTCCTCGTCACTGCCATCGCTCCCATCGCTGTCCTCACTCTCGCTCTCACTGCTGCCGCTCTCGTCGCTCCCGCTCTCGCTCTGCGACGTCAGCTCGTCCTGCTCCTTTCTCGCCTGCGCCGCCGCCTTGCGCTCCAGCTTCTCGCGTGCGCGCTGCTCTCGCTCCTCCTTTTGCAGGCGCTTCGGCACATCGCCCTGCATGACGCGCGCGAGTGCGCGCTGTGCGCGCTCCTCGAGCGTCAGCTTGGGCCGGCCGCGCGGCTTGCGCTCCTTGGCGCCCTTGTTGTTCGGCGGCGCAGGCGGCGCCAACGGCAGGAAGCGGATGCGTGCGGCCGACGTCGAGGGTGCGCGCGAGAATGCGGCGTCGGAAGGCGTGGGCGCCAGTGGCAGCAGCGCATGGCTCGTGGGATGTGGCGAGCCTGGCCAGCGTCTGCGTCAGTGCAACGTGCCAACGCGCGGCAGAGCAGAAGCGAGCGCTCACTGTGCGTGTCGTACAGCAGAATCTCGGAGCCCAGCGCCTCGTCCCATGCGCCGGCGAACATCGAGGTGCCGATGGTCAGAAAGGGCGTGTCCGTCTCGAGGCCCTGTGGCAGAGAGTGAGCCTGCGTGCGCTTGACGATGGGGTAGCCGCGGCATACATGCGCGTCGCCTCGTCTTCGCCAGTGTGCTCTGTGCTCTGCCACCAACGCCGCCATGCCTTTGCTGCGCTGCACCGCGCCCGCCGGCGCCACTCACGCTGATGCTGTACTCTGCACTCGACTTGACGAGCTTCTCCACGGCGGGCCCGAGGTCGAGGAGCACGACGTGCTCGTGCTCCTCGTACTCCCACTCGCCCCACTCTGCGTCCTCGTCCGCCGCCGCTGCCGCCTCCTCTTCCTCGCCCGGCTGCCAGCCCGTGCCGCCAGGCGCGTCTGCAAAGGCCGGCACGCGTGCGCTGCCGCGCTCCAGCAGCCGGCGCGGGCCCTCGCTGTGCGCGTCGAAGGCGCCGGCCGCACTGCTGCTGCCCGAGGCGTGTGCCTGCGTGTGCGAGCCGGAGCCGGAGCCGGAGCCCGATGCGACGCCGTCAGCGCCAGTGCGGCGCGATGCGGGGCGGCGTGACTTGGTGGGTGCCATGGCTGGATGGTGGTGGAGCGGAGCGAAGGCGAGTGGGGTGCTTGTGCCTCTGTGAGTGCCCGCGAGGCGCGTCCGTGCGCAGTGCGAGCGTGGGAACAACACTTGAGCATCTTCGTGTCCTGCGCCGGCCGGTGCACCTCAGCGTCTGCCGACCACCACCTCCTCTCTCTTCCTCGCTGCGCGGCCACACGCACAAGCATGGCGCATGCGTCGTCCGCATCGCCGCTGCTCGCGCTGCCGGCCGTGCCGCTCGTGACGCCGCCGCCGGGCCTGCTAGGCGCACTGCAGGCGCTCGTGCAGCTTGCTGGCCGGCATCTCCCTGGCCCGCTCGATGCCCTGGCGCGCAGCCTGCTCGGCGAGGTGAGTGGCGCGGGCGCTGACAGAGAGAGGGAGTACACAGAGAAGTGATGCTGCGGCTGCAGAGATGCAGCAGGGGTGCAGTCGCCGAGGTGGGAGCACGCACTGGGTAGACGCCGCTCCATGCCATGCCGCCGCCAGCGCCTCGCCTTCGCGCTCTGCTGACGGCGCCTCTGCAGCACTGCCACTCGCAGCTCGTGCTCAACGCCAGCTTCGGCGCCACGGCCTGCCTGCGCCTGCTCATCTCCAAGGCGCTGGGGCTCGGCATTGTGCTCTTCGGCAGCATCCTCAAGCTGCCGCAGATGGCCAAGATTGTGCGCGCGCACTCGGCGCGCGGCGTCAGCGTCGAGATGTACGCGCTCGAGGTCGTCGCGTACACCATCAGCCTGGCGTACGCCGTGCGCCTCGGCATCCCGTTCAGCACGTACGGCGAGAACGCCAGCCTGACGCTGCAGAGTGAGTGCTGGGAGGGGCAAGGGCGGCTACGGCGGCGACTGCGGGCAGGGGCGTACAGTTGAGGGCCGTCTTTCGGTGTCTAGAGCGATACAGCCAGATCCCGTAAGGGTCAGAACGGGCCGCAGCGCGGAGAGCGAGCGGGTCTGGCCATCAGTCGCTCAGCCAGAGGGCGGGCTTCGATGCTGCCTTGATCTGTGTCAGGAGCAGCGCGTCACTCCTGCATGCCCTGTCACTGACTCCTCTGTGCTCAGACATGGTCATCACGCTGCTCATCCTCTACTACGCGCCCCTGCCGCGGCTGCAGCGCGTTCTGCCCGTCTCGCTGCGCCCGCCGCGAGCGCGCGTAGCAGCAGCGGCAGTCATCATGCTGCTCTTCTCGCTGGCGCTGGCGTCGCCGACGCTCGTGCCGCCGGGCGCGCTGGCCGTGCTGCAGGCAACGACAATTCCCGTGTCGCTGGCGAGCAAGGTGCCGCAGATGCAGGAGCTGGCGCGCCGCAAAGAGACGGGCCAGCTCAGTGCCGTCGTCGTCTTTGCCCAGCTGGCGGGCACCGTGGCGCGCGTGTGAGTGATGCGGCGATGTGGGGGCCTTGCAGGCAGATGCAGGAGATGCGCGGTTGCCATGCATCGTCCGCTGACATGCTCTCTCACGCAGCTTCACCACGGCCACCGAGACGCACGACGCGCTGCTGCTCTGGGGCTTTGCGCTCGCCTCGCTCTTCAACGCCGTCATTGCCGTGCAGTACGTGTGCTACTGGAACGGCGGCAGCAGCGGCGGCAGCAGCAGCGGCGACGGGCGGCTGCTGCCCTCGGCGCACGCACACAAGTGGGAGTGCGACGAGCGGCCGCTCTCCCATCCGCTCTCGCAGACACAGAGCTGGGGCCATCCGTCCGCGCCGCCGCCCGGTGCGCACGCGGTGCAGCTCGGCGTGCCGGGCGCCGGCGGTGGTGCAGCCAAGACGGCGCGCAAGCTCGACTGAGCCCGCCCGCGTGCTACCATAGATGTGTGTGCTGTCACTGCTGGGCTGCCCAATATCACTGTATTGCTAGACTGCGGGCAAGGGGCGTGCTGGGCAAGGCGGGGAAGGTCCGGTGCCCTGCTTAGTCAGCAGACGCGCCGCGCCCACCGGCGCCGCCAGAGCGCCGCCCGAGCGCGCCGCTGCTGCCTGCTTCTCGTCCACGATCCCCTCGCCGCCCATGCCGCAGCCGTCGCCGTCGCCCAGCCTCGGCAGCGCGGCCGCCGCCGCAGCAGGCATGTCCGGCAGCACGCCGTCGCCCGCGCCGTCGCTCAGCGGCACGCCCGCGCAGGCGCCGCCGTCGGCCCTCTCGCGCCTCTCGCTGCGCGACAAGCTGCTGCTGGCGCAGGCCGTGCACCACGTCGGCAGCGTGCCGCCGGACTGGGCGCGCGTCTCGGCGCTCATGCTGGCGCACCCGCTCGTCAAGACGGCGCCGCGCATCGAGAGTGCCGCGCGCGCCGGCTTCACCCTCGGCCGCGTCTTTGGCTCGCGCGAGTGCGAGCGCGCCTGGGTCGCCCTCATGCGCACCCACGCCCTCACCCTGCCCGACGGCAGCGACGACGCCGTGCCGCCGTCGCCCGGCGGCAGCGGCGCCGCAGCGTCGTCGTCGTCGACGGCCGCACGCGCAAAGGAGGCGCGCGGCCTGCCGCCGCGCACCGACCGCGCCAGCCAGCTGCTCCTGGCGCAGCGCCTCTACGCCGAGCGCATCGACGAGCTGCGCGCCGTGCTGCGCGAGCGCGAGGAGCGCTTCCAGTGCGTCGTCTCGCTGTCCTTTCCCGCTCTCTCTGCTGACCCTCCACCCACAGCGAGCTCGCCGCCGAGATTGAAGCCTACTCGTCCGGCGCAAAGGACGCTGCACTGCAACTCGAGCTGCGCAGCCTCGGCGCGTCGGGCGCCGCAGCCAGCCCCGCTCCGACGTCGAGTGCCGCGGCAGCGGGCGAGGATGTGGCCACGCCGCCCACTGCGCGGGCCGTTCGTGAGCGCGTCCGCAGCGCTGCCGCAGAAGGCCGGCGCGGCGCCAACGAGCCCGAGTCTGCGCCACGGCCTGCTGCCGCTGCTCCGGGAGCTGCGGAAGCAAGTGCTGCCCCGGCCGCCGCTGCATCGCCTAAGGCTGCCCCGACACCTTCCAAGGATGCAGATGCGCCAGCGTCGAGCTCGGCCAAAGCGGCCGAGACCCAGGCCGACGAGGCTGGCCCGAGTCGCAAGGGAGGCGAGCAAGCAGCCCAGGACAAGAATGCTGCAGCACAGTCTGTTGCCGCTGAGACTGCGGCTGCCACAAAGGCGAGCGGTGCCCGGCCCGAGCCTGAGGACGAGGAGATGGCTGCGCCGGAGAAGGACGCCGACGCTGCGCCCGCCGCTGCGGCCTCTTCGTCACGCGCTGCCTCGCCCCTGCCTGTCTCGGCACCCTCGACGCCGCGCCGCTCGCGCTCGCGCTCCGCGTCCGCGCCGAAGTCGGCACAGCGCGAGAAGGAGAAGCGCGCCAAGTCGCCAGAAGCCGAGTCGAGTGCGCAGCGCGCCGGGAAGCGGAAGCGCGCCGACGAGCGAGATGCAGCGAGCAAGGAGGCCGAGGCGCAAGCAGCCTCGGACAATGAGGCAGAGGTAGAGGAGGTGCCGCGCAAGGCACGCAAGCGCGGACGTGCGGCTGCTTCAGAGACAGACGAGCGCACACGCGAGAGCACGGCAGAGACGCCTGCCGCGCAAGCAGACGCTGCGGAGGAAGAGGAGAAAGAGGACGAGGAGGAAGACGCAGAGCCCGAGCCAGAGCCGGCACCGAGCACGCGGAACAAGACACGCGCGACACGAGGCAGTGCAGCCACGCCAACGGTGAAGCAGGAGGAGGAGACGCCGCGCCGGACGCGCCGCAGTGGACGTGCCGGCACTGCTCGCGCAGGCAGCGAAGAGGCTGCCGCCGCCACGGCATCCACCTCAGCGACACCCGCCTCTGCGGTGCGGCGGCGCGGCGTGCGCGCCAGCGCAAGTCGCGAGGCGTCGAGCGTGCGCGACGATGCGGCTGCGGCTGCAGCCGGCGACGACAGCGAGCGTGAAGACTCACCTGCGCGGCGCGAGACGAGCAAGAGTGCCTCGCTTTCGCCCGTCTCCGAACGACGAGGCAGCACCCGGCATCGGCGCGGCAGCACGAGCGGCGCCAGCCGTGGCCGCGCAGCCAGTGCAAGCAGCAGTCGTGCCGGCGACGGTCCGTCTTCGACGCGTGCCTCGGGCCGCACCTCGAGGCCCGGCACCGTGATGGAGAAGGACGAGGTGAGCGAGGCGGAGCGCGAGCGGGCGCGCCGCAAGAACGATAAGATGCTCCTCATGCTGCTGGACGAGGTGGCAAACCACACGCACGGCAACCTCTTCCACAATCCCATCAAGGAGCAGGTGCGTCGCGCAGCGCCTTGCCCACGTCCCTCGCGCGCCCTGCTCACGCCGCTTGCATCACACAGGACGCGCCAGACTACTACCAGCTCGTGCGGCACCCGCTCGATCTCAAGACGATCAAGGCGCGCGTCAAGGAGGGCCGCATCGCCTCGGCATCGCAGCTGCGCCGCGCGCTCAGCCACATGTTCGCCAACGCGCTCATCTACAACCGGCCGGGCACCGAGGTGCACCGCATGGCGACGGAGATGCGCGATGCGGCTGAAGAGGTGTGTGGCGAGCGCCGCTTGCACTCGCACCGCGCCAGCTGACATCTTGCGCGTGCACAGATCCTCAATCGCTTCGAGCAGACCCAGACGACAGCAGCTCGACGATAGCGCGCCACAGGCTCACAGCGTCACCATTCTATCACCGCATCCATGCACGCTCGCATTCCATTGCGTGTTACCTTTGCGCATTAGATTAGAGGGATGCCTCAGGCCATCGCCGCGAGCGTGGCGGCGAAGCATGCCTGCAGCAGCAGCGGCCCGTATGCGAGCGTGAGGAAGGGCAGCGTGGCGCTGCCGAAGACGTGCCAGTCGCGCAGGCCGGCAGCCAGCAGCTGGCGCGACGCATCGACGGGCGCACAGCCGCGCGGCGTCAGGTCGATGATGGCGAGCAGCGGCCGCAGGAAGGACGGCAGCGCGGGCAGCGAGCCGCTGTGGCACGCCTCGAGGACGGAGTCGAGGTCGAGCAGGAAGAACGTCGGCTGCAGGACGGGCAGCAGGATGTGTGCCTGCACCAGCAGCCAGACGCGCCGTGCGGCTCCGACGTTGTTGCCGGCCGGGATCGCCAGCGTGAGGAAGGCAGGGGCCAGGGCGATGCCGGTGAGGAGTGCGAGGGAGAAATTGAGCACCGAGACGCAAGCGATGAGCATGCCGGCCTGCAGCAGCGTGAGGGCGTGCAGCGTGCGAGCAAGCGAGAGGCGACGCAGAGTCTTGGCCTCGGCCTCACTGCCCTCGTGCGCCTTGGGCCCAGACGCTGCATCGGCGGACGTGCGGGTGCTGAGGTGCGAGAGCAGCAGCGGCACGAAGATGATCGAGAGCGCCAGGACGCCCATGCTGCCGACGAACGGCACGCAGGTCTGCAGGTCGTGCGTCAGAGGCGCACCTTCTTCTCCTCGCGCCCGGCACACTCACAAAGTATCCATCGCGTGCGCACTCGAGCGACATCGTGGTGGCGAGCTTGAAGACGGCGCCTCCGAGCGCGTACGCCAGGAGCACGGCGAGAAGCGCCAGAAACGTCGGACGCGAGGTGCGCGACAGCGCTTGCCGCAGCTGCTGCACGCCTTGCGGACCGAGTACGGCACCCCGTGCAATGGCGCCGCGCACCAGGCCGGCGAGCTGTTCGTGCGCCGTCTCGCGCGCCAGCGGCACGTCTGTCGGATGCGGCAGGCCTGCGCGAGCGACGAGCGAGGCGGCGCGCTGGTCGGCCGCAGCGCCCTCGGAGGCCCAGAGCAGCAGGCCACGCAGCGTCATTGCCAGCGACGGCACAAGCGCGACGGGCAGGAAGGTGCCGAGCTGGATGAAGCGCTGCGGCGAGGTGAGCAGGTAGAAGAACTGCGAGTGGTGCAGCCGCTCGAGCAGGTTCGAGTAGGTGCGCAGCACGCCTTCGGTAACCCTGTGCCGCAAGGAGAGGTGAGCGCGTGTCGTCTATGCCTTCCAAGCGGAGAGCGACTCACCGGCCGATGTTGTAGAAGCCATACGGCCCGTCAGCTGGTGTGGCGTAGATCGTGTAGGCATCGATGTGGTAGCTGCACACGCAGCGTCAGCACAAAGCGGCAGGCCGGCGCGACGCGCGAGACGCACCGGTGCAGCAACCCATGCACGCCGCTCGGACGACCACCAGCAGCACGCCCGATCTGAGTCACAGCATTGCGCACGCCCTGGAGGTAGCGCAGTGCCGCGCCCTGGCCCATCGCGCCGCGCTCCATCTGCTCGCCCAGCCAGCCAAGCGCCGCGCGAGCCTCGTCTTCGCGCTGACCGTCAGGCCGCGGCGCGTCGAGCCGCACCGGCACGCCGTCCTCATGCGCAGCGACGTGTGCGAGCGAGATGAGCGCGTCGAGATTGGGCAGTGCGCCATCGGCTCCCTCGAAGAGCAGCTGGATGTCGGAGAAGGAGTCGGCCGGGTAGTCCAGCGCAACGGCGTTCCAGATCTGCGCGCGCGGCAGCTGCAGTGCCTCGGCCCCGAGATCTGCATGAAGAGTCAGCGCCGGCAGGGCTTTGCAAAGCGTAGAAGCCACTTACTCGACTGTGCGCGCCCGTAGTACTCCGAGATGAACGCCTGCGTGCCCTCGAGCTCGCCATCGGGGAAGACGAAGATGAAGTCCTTGGACCAGTTGGAGAACTCTGACAGCGACAGAGGCGTCAGCATGACATGACCGCGACATCTATGGTCAAAGGAGAGCGCAGGGCTCGACTGCGATGCCGCCACAGCTCCCTCCACTCCTCCCTTCTGCCGCTCCAGTCCCGCACTACTCACGTCCAGCCCAGCGTGCCCACGCGAGCATCGCAGCGATGCCACGCACGTTCCGCCGCGGTCCGCCGTCAGCCTCGGCAGCCGTGCGTGCGCCTTGGCCTCGCTCCGGCGCCGGGTTGCGCGCGCGCGACAGCCACGGCGCCAGAAGCAGGATGGCCTCACGGCCGTCGGCGCGCGGCGCTCGCAAATGGCCATAGGCGTTGATGCCGTGCAGCGAGCGCGAGGCACCGTCGCTGGTCTGGCCGGGCAGAGCGAGCGAGTAGGATTGCACGTCTGCCGCGAGGCCGTAGGAGACGAGTGTGCGCTGCACGAAGGCCGCTCGGCTGTGGATGAACGGAGGTCAGTCAAGGAACGCGCATCAGAGCTGCGGGGAGCCTGCAACGCACGCTTCAGACGACTCGGGCAGCAGCGCTATCTGCGAGGCCAGGTCGTCGGCCCACGACACGGCCTGCCATGTCCACTCGACGCGCGTCGAGCCGGGCGACAGGGCGTTCTCGTCGACGTACGTGCGCCGTGTGAAGGGCTTGTCGGGCAGCGGCAGCAGCAGCGCCAGCGGCAGCAGCAGCAGCATCAGCAGCGGCAGCTGCGCCAGCGTCACGCGCCGGGCGCTGCGGCGCCGCAGCGGCGCGGGCGGCAGCAGGGCCAGCGTCGTGCTGACCTCGTCGGCCGAGGAGTGCGACGAGGCGCCCGACGCTATCCGTGCCGGCGAGGCGCGGGCCGACGAGGCGCGCGGCGGCGAGAGCGAGGCGTCTGCACCCTTCCGTCGCCGCGAGAGCGAGGCGGGCGGCGTCGTGGCGCTCGACGAGGCCGCGACGGGCACGCTCTGCTCTTCTGCCAGCTCTTCATCCTCGACGAGCTCCTCCTGCTCGGGCTCTTCGGGCTGCAGGTCGTCCTCCAGCTCGGCCTCTTCCTCCTCTGCCGCCAGTACCGGCACGGGCGAGAGGCGCGCCGAGCGGCGTGGTGTGGCCGTGGCGCTGCGGGCGGCGGCACTGCGCGGGGTGCGGGGCGTGCGCGCAGCGGTGCTGCCGCCGTCGCCCTCTGCCGCGGCAAGGAGCGCCGAGAGGGAGGGCGCGGGCATCGAGGGCGGCGGCGAGGCCGAGAGGCGCGCAGAGCGGCGCGGCGTCGACATGACGGCGACAGCGACGCTTGAGTCGAGCAGCCGGGCGTGGTGGAGCAGGTGGAGCGGCAGCAAGTGTTGGCGGATCGGTGCGCGCGTCGAGAGGAGGCGGGGCGCGCGCGTCTGCGGCACTCGGGACTGGGCGCGGCGGCACGTGCTCCAGCCAAGGCGGCGCCGTTCTTCCTCGGCACGCCGCGCCAAAAGCTGCACCGCCTCATGCCTCTCCACCCCCACACCATGGCCAAGAAGAACCTCGCCTCCGCCCTCGCCGGCCAGAAGGCCCGCGCCGCCGCACGCGCCAAGCAGGCGGTCATCGACGAGGCTCTCAGCCGGAAGGCCGCCAGCATCGGCGCCGCCGCGCGCAAGCAGGGCGCCGCCAAGCGCGCGCCGACCGGCGAGGCAGCGCCGCTCGAGGGTGCTGGCGACGGCGACGACGAGAGCGCAGCCGCCGCTCCGGCTGCGCTCGACAAGGGCAAGCGCCGGCAGCCGCGCGCTTTTGAGCGCGACGACGCCGTGCTGCTCGTCGGCGAGGGCAACTTCAGCTTCACGCTCGCGCTCCTCTCGCCGCCGCACGCCCACCCGCCGCACCTCGTCACCGCCACGGCGCTCGACAGCGAGGCCGAGTGCTGCGCCAAGTACCCCGACGCCGCCGCACACGTGGCGCGCATCCGCGAGATCGCCGGCCGCGACGACGTCGTCGTCTTTGGCGTCGACGCCGGCAACCTGCAGGCCAGCAAGGCCGTCTGCGGCACGCCGGCGGCCGAGCGCCGCTACAGCAAGGTGTGGTGGGGCTTTCCGCACTGTGGTGAGTTGGCGCGGTGCGAATACAGCGCCATTGCTGCGGCAGAGTCTGACGCTGCTTCGTAGGCGCCGGGCACAAGGACGAGTCGCGCAACGTGCTGGCGAACCAGCTGCAGATCCTGCGCTTCCTCGTCTCCGTCGCGCCGCTGCTCAGCCGCGGGCCCAAGCCGGCGTACGCCTCAAAGGCGACGGCAAAGGACCGGCGCCGCAAGCGCGATGCCGAGGAGGCTGACCTCGACTTTGAGGCACCGAGCGCGGATGAGGACGAGGCGGGCGTGAGCGACCTGTCCGAGGCCGAGGACGAGGCGGAGCAGGCGCTGGCGGGCTCGAGCAGCAGCAGTGCCATCAAGCGGCCCTTTGTGGCGCCGCCGCGCGCCGGCTCGGTGCTCATCACACTGCGCAACACGACGCCCTACACGCTGTGGGACGTGCCGCTGCTCGCCAAGCGCCTGCCGCTCGTGCTGCCGGCCATCGCCAAGTCGGCGCCAGCGCTGCCGCGCGGACAGAAGGCGCCCACCATCGCCGACGTCACGGCCACGTTTGGCGCGCGCCGCTATGCGCTCTGGCGCAGCTTTGAGTTCGAGCCCGACGAATGGCCCGGCTACGAGCATCGCCGCACCGTCGGCTGGATCGACGGCGTGAGCAAGGGCGCAAACGAGGACCTGCGCCGCCGTCCTGCGCCGGCCGCACCGACACCGCCGACACCCGGCGTGCCGGGACGCGGCAAGGGCTGGAAGGAGGGCAAGGCAGGCGGCGGCGCGGCACAGAAGGAGCGCGCATCGAAAGCGGCGGGCGGCGAGTGCCGCACCTGGGAGTTCGGCACCGAGAGCGGCGTACACGACTCGGCGAGCGGCGGCGGCATGGGCGGCAAGGGGGTGAAGCGACGCAAGTAGACACGGACACAGCATGCTCTTGATAATTGCATTCCTCTCCAGCACAAAGAGCGGCTCAGCCTAGCCGGCTGATGTCGGCGCTGGTGGCCTTGCCGTCGAGCAACAGCTCCTGCAGCACCTTGCCCGTGCCCACTGGGTGTGCCGGATGGTCAGCGTGGCTGCACCGACACGAGCCTCGTCGCTACTCACAGCCAAGCGTAATGCCCCAGCACGAGTGTCCCGCAGCGACGGCGAGGCCGCTGGGCCCGTCGTATGCCACGACGGGGTTGCCCGTGCCGCTCGAGACGGGCAGGTAGCAGGCCTGCTCGGCGCGCACCTTGGCGCCCGCCGACGTGGCAAGCACCTTTGGCGAGAGCACGCCGGCCTGCTCCAGCAGCTGTGCCGTGGCCTTGCGGTCGGGCTCGACGCGTGCAGTCGGTGCGGGCAACGGCACGTCGTCGGTGCCTAGTGGGCAAATGAGATCAGTCGTGGGCTCGGCAACGCGCGATGCGGCAGGACTCACCGCCACAGACGTAGACCGTGCCGTCGCTGCGCGCGTACACCTCCGGCGATGCCGCCTTGGACCCTTTCCCAGCGTCGAAGCGCATCTCGGTAAAGAGGCAGTGGTTTGTCGTCGGTCCGGTGCCCTCGATGATGACGCTGTGTGCGCGCGAGCCGTCGATGTGCTTCGCGTTCTGCACGAACTTGGGCAGCGAGGCGTCGCGTGTGGGAAAGAGCTTGGAGAGCAGCTTGCCTGTCCATGGTCTGTGGATGTGGCTCAGCAAGAGAAGCTGCCAACGTGCAGCTTGCCCGCTCCTCAGACTCACCCAGCAGCAAACACGATGTCCGTCACTTCGCGACTCTCCTTGCTGCCCTTCTCGCTCCAGCTGAGGCTCTTCACCTTGCCGTCGTGCATCTCCACGCCGTCAACCTGTGCATCGCAGCGGATCTCGACGCCCTCCAGCTTGGCCGCCTCGCCCGCCAGATACTCGACGAGCAGGCCCGGCGTCACCTGTGCCGTCGAGCCAGAGCCGCCGAGGGACGCAGTGGAGGAGACGTGCGCGGCATCGACCCAGTCCAGCGCCTTGGGGCACTTGGAGCGCGATTTGGACGAGTCGAAGTTGAGCGAGAGCGTCTGTGCGAAGCGTCAGAGGATTGCACCGAGGCGGGTGGCGACTTGTATGTGACCCTGCAGCAACGGCACGAGAGTGCTGCTGCCGCTGCGGGCCGGCTATCGAACATTATGCTAGCTCCAGAGGGCTTATGCCCATCCTTTACGTTCCAGCCGTCCTGATGCCCTGCCGTGCCATGCTGCCTCGACGCCGGCGTGCCCGCTACTCACCTCGACCTCGCGCCATGCCCAGCGGTGGCCCTCTGCGCGGCCGAGCTCGGCGTGCAGGCCGAAGCTGAGGTCCGCCAGGCTGGCGGTGGCGGCGCCGTGCCAGTCGCGCGCAAGAAAGCCGCCGCTCTTGCCGCTGGCGGCGTTGGCCACGTGCGGCGCGGCCTCGAGGAGCAGCAGCGTGCTGCCCGGCGCCAGGCGCGCACGCGCGGCGGCGAGGTAGTGCAGCGTCGACACGCCGATGATGCCGCCGCCGACGATGGCGATGTGGCGTGGAGGAGCGGACATGGTAGGAGACTGGGTGGTGGTGGTGGGGTGTAGCGAAGAGCGGCTCCGCCACCGAGCCCTGAACTGGACGCCGACCCGAGCGAGGCGTGGTGGAGGCGGCAGGCGTGGGAAGCGCTCCCACGCCGTCATTCCCGGCTCCCGCACGACACGCCTCACCGCCGTGCACTCTGGCTGCGCCGCCGCGCTTGGCACGGCAATCATTCCCTCTCACCACCACAGCCCTCGCCTGTTGCGCCCATCTCTCGGCCCGCCTCGCCACAGCACACTCAGCATGTCCGACGCAGCTGCATCGCCCGCCGAGGCCAGCGGCAGCCGCAGCCGCAGCTCCAGCGCCGCCGCAGCCGACGCGCCGCGCGCCGCATCTCCACACGCAGCGCCGTCTGGAGCGGCAGCGTCGGGCAGCAAGGACGCAGCCGAGGCAGGCGAGGGAGGAGAGTCTGGGAACGAGGAGGCGGAGAAGTCTGGGTCGGAGTCGGCGGAGGACGACGAGGCCGGCGACGCACCGGCTGAGAAGCAGACGTCCAGCGCTGGCAAGGGCAAGGCCAAGATCAAGCCGGGCGAGCCGCACTCATGGCAAGCCAGTGAGTCTCGCATCGCGCATCGTCACACTCTTCCACATGCTCACACGTGCCGCAGTCTGGGCGCCAGCGCAGTCGGCATACTACTTCTGGAACGCCGAGACGAACGAGACGACGTGGGAGAATCCGCTGGAGGTCGACGAGGCGGCGGCAGGGAGCTCCACGGGCACTGCACAACCAGCAGCTGCAGAGCCGTTGACAGACGAGCAGCTGGCGCTGTCGGCCGGCATCGATCCGGACCTGGCCTTCCTCGACCCGACGCTGTACTCGGCACAGCTGGCGTCGGCCCGCGCCGGTGCCGCGTCTGGGCCGTACGGCGCGGCCGGTGCCTTCGACGCACGCACAGGCCGCTTCGTGCCGGCGGGCAATCTGGGAGCTGGTGCCATCAACGATCCGTCACGCCTCTCGCAGGTGGCACGGGCTGGCAGACAGGTGCGTATGATGTGCTGTGCGCATGCGACGCAGCGGCTGACTCTGTGCTGCACAGATGGAGGTCTTCTTCGACGTGGCGCAGTACGAGCAGCAGCGCGCGCAGGACCGTCTGGAGGAGGGCGATGGGCCGCGCGGCGGCAAGCGCAAGCTGAGCAAGAAGGAGCTCGAGTTCTACCAGCAGCGCAAGCGCGAGAAGAAGGCCAAGCGCTACCTCGAGAACTGAGCGCATGGGGCCAAATCAAACAGAGTCACGCACGATGGGCCTGATGAAAGCGCAGCGTGGCGTTGTCATTCTAGAGATCCATCACGAGCAGCCACCGGCGCAGCCGCCGCGGCAGCCCCAGCACGAGAGGGGCTGCACGCCCGCTTCCCGCAGCAGCAGCGCCACGATGGACGCAAAGCCCTCGCCCAGCACAAAGCCGGCGCTGAGCACGAGCAGCCCGACGGGCGGCAGCGGTGAGACGCCTCCGGGCCCGCCACTGCTCTGCCTCGCGCCCGAGTGCTTGGCGTTGCGCGAGATGTAGTGCTGCGCGAGCAGGCCGCCGGCGAGGCGGGCGATGCTGTAGTTGGGCTGCGTCGTTGCTGTGAGTTGCGGGGCAAATGAGCACGCAGGCGAGCGTACGCACAGTGTTCAGGCCGAGGCCGACGGCAAAGGCAATGCCGTTGGGCAACAGCGGCGCCAGGCGCTCCCAGCGTGCCACTCGTTGCACCGTGTTCCGCGAGCTGAGCCGAGCGGCAGCGCGCCGGGCAGCCAGTGCCTTGAGCGCGCCCATGACGGCGAAGAGCGCCGCGGCGACGATCATGAAGCCCGAGACGTTGCGCGGCAGGGCGCCGGCGTTGACGAGGCGCGCAAAGTTGAGCCAGAGACGCGCGGCCGGCGCGGGCATGTCTGGACCTGGGATGACATACGTGCGCTCGTAGAGCTTGTATGCCAGCTGTGCGGATAGAGCGATGAGCCTCTGAGCGCAGTGGCGGCCGAGAGGCGACTCACAGTCGAGATGACCACGCCTGCACTGCTGCCAACGAGCTGCCCGATGAACTGTGCGCGCGGCGAGGCATGCAGCAAATGGCCGGTCTTGTAGTCCTGCATCAGCTCGCCGGCCTGCATCGCACCGGCCTCGGACAGGGCGCCGCCGACGAGGTTGGCGAGGATGTTGCCGGGCGAGAGCAGGGCGAAGACTGTGGAGCAGATCAGCAGCTGCACTCGCAATGCAAATGGTCGGGCTCTGAGACGCACCTAGCTGGCTGAGCTGCGAGGTCGTGATGAAGAATCAGGATCGCGTGCTGTAGCTCGGCAGCACGAGTGACTCACCTTGCCGAGCGCATTGACCGGGTTGAGATCCGTGGCGCCGAGAGAGCGGCAGGCGAGCACGGAGAGCACGCTTGCGATGGCAATGCCAGCGACGACGGTCCAGACGCGCACGCCCTGCGCGCCGAACAGCAGCACGAGGAAGGCGACAGCGAGTGCCGTGGAGAGCGCCAGGCCAATGAGCACCCAGGTCGTGGGCGTCTGCCGCTCTGGCGGCTCGTCCTCCTCCTCGGCGCTGCCGGCGCCGCGCGATTGGCTTCTGGAGCCCTTCGGCGTGGGCAGAGCAAGCACGAGCAGCCCGACGAGAGACTCGGACGTCATGATGGCCAGGCACACCCAGAGGATCCACGCTGATGTCGCGACCGGGAGCGTCAGAGCGTGCTGTGCAAGTGCCGGTCAGGCGGCAAGACTCACCGCGGCCTCCAACGTCTGCGTCCATTGGTAGACCGTCAGTCCAGCCTCGATGTGTGGCCAGCGGGCTCAGAATTGCCCAGCCAACGAGTGCACCGGCGAACATGGACGCCGTGGTCGGCAAGCCCATGATTACACCTTGTCCACTGAAACGCAGAAGCTCAGAGACGTAGCGCTCAGGAGCAAGACGCTAAACTCACACATAGGACAGCGATGGCGTGAGCCACCAACCCCAGGTGCGAGCTAGGTTATGCGCCGGCACGAGCACGTCAAAGACAGGGATGGCAAAGATGACTGGCAGCCAGTACGCCGCCAGCTGCGCAGTGTCAGGATTTGGGAAGCAGTAGGCATCGTCCAGACGACGCACCGTGACAGCAGCACTAGCAGCGAAGCTCCACCCAAGCGGCTTCCAGCCATCCTGCAGCTCCTTCTGCTGCCGCTCGCCCTCCGCCTCATCGTCGTCGGCCTGGCGCTGCTCATCGGCACGTGCCTGTTCCAGCGCCTGTGTCTCCTGCTCCGACGGCCGCTCGTCCCAGTCGAGCATGCGCTCATGCTCGCCGCTGCCGCGAGCCGGCGTGGCAGACCCTCGCTCGTCTTCTGCTGCGGCGACGGGTGCAGCACGGCGCAGAGGCACGCGGTGCAGCACAGCAATGAGCTGCGCCGTCGCTGTCCCCGATGGGAAGCGCAACGCCTCGCGCAGGATGAAGGGCACTCGCAGTGGCGCAGCAAAGCAGACGCCGAAGCTGCCCACAAGTATCAGCGTGTGCCCTAGACGGTGCAGCGGTCGCACTCACAAGGCCATGCTGGCACTCCACATGAGCAGGTGCGGCGTGTCGAGGCGCAGCGGCACGGCGCCGTCGCGCGCCGGCTCGAGCAGCGAGAGGGCGGGAATGATGCCGATGAGGCCGGCGGCGAGCGGCATGCTGCCCAGGCTCACGGCCGTCGCCTGCAGCACGGCGTTCTCCTGCGGCGAGAGCTGCGCCGTCTGGCCGCGGCGCACAAAGTAGCGCGCCAGGGGCGCCGGCAGCGGCGGCACGATGCGCACGAGGCCGTACCCGACGAGTGCAGCCTGCAGCGACGCCATGGTGATCCACGATGACTGCAGGCCGAAGTAGAGATTTGTGAAGGCGAGCAGCGTGCCGACGGCGACGCCGCCGAGGAGGGCGCGTGCGGTGAGGTCCGGCGGCAGTGCGCTGCGGCTGCTGCCGGCGCCGCTGCGGCTGCTGCCGGCGTGCTGGCGCTGCTCGGCACGGGCGGCGCGGCGCTCGGCAGCGGCGCTGCGGCGACGCTCGTCCCAGGCCGACGTGGGCATGGTGCGTGTGCGATGGCGGTGGTGGGACGAGGACAAGGAGGGGCAGCGCACAGCGTGGGACAGGAGGCGCCTCGCAGCGCCGCTAGCGCGCGCAAGGCCAGCGCACCTCCACAGCGTCCCCGAGTGCCGGGCCGCGCATCTTCTGCTTTGGTCAGACGGCCTGCACCACCACCGTCACGCTCACCACTCCTTGCACCTGCTCTCGCCCGCAACAGGACCCGCACTCCGCATCGCCTACCATGTCGCTGCCTGCTCAGCTCGCACGCAGCGCCCGCGCCGGGCGTCTGGCTGCCGTGGCCGCACCCGCCGCGCGTCTGCCGCACCTCGCCGTCGCCTCGCGCCTGGCCGCACCATGCCCGGCCGCCGGCAGCAGCCGCAGCAGCCTGCTCGCCAGCCGCAGCGCAGCACCACGACACTACTCGTCCAGCTCGTCGTCTGCACCGCCGGCCGCCGAGATGCCCGTCTACCACGACACGGCGCATCCCAACGGCATCTTCTACCACGTGCTCTCGGCGCAGCGCATTGCCCTCTCCTACCTCGCCGCGCCGCCGCGCTCGGCCAGCTCGCCCGCCGTGCTCGCGTCGTTCGAGCTGCCGGAGCACATCGACGAGAGCCAGACGCCGGCACAGCTGGCGCAGGCACACGCAGACGTCATGGAGGAGAATGCGGCGTTCCGGCAGCTCATGCACGGCGTGCTCAAGGGCGCCGCGGCCGACGACGGCATGCTGCAGTACGAGGCGTACCTGCGCAAGAGCGGCTTCGCCCACGTCGCCGGTGAGTGGAGCGTTGCCCGACGCAGCAGCTGCCGTGCTCATGCTCCCAGCACACAGACCAGCGCGAGCAGCTGATGCCCGGCCGCATCCCCAATCCCGAGAACATCCTCGCCATGATTGCCTTTGAGGACCAGGAGCTCGTGCCGGCGTCGTATGCGCCCAACGACGTGCACCGCTTCGTCACGCGCGAGCTCGGCGTCATGGCGCTGCGGCCCGAGTGGCACGACCGCGTGCGGCGCGCGTGCGAGGAGGCGCAGGCAAAGGAGGGCGCCGCGCAATGATCACGCTGCAACTCAGGAGGCGCAGGTGTGAGACGAGCTGAACTGCTGAACGTGTGTGTGTGTGAAGACGAACCATGAGCGAAGACAGATGAGGGTGCAGGTGGCACGGGTGGTAATACATGGTGGACGACGGACAGGGAACGAGAGCGGGCAGCGCGCACGGGGATCATGGCGGTGCGCCAGACGGCGAGCGGCTCTACTGCTGGTACGCGAAGCCGTAGTTCTGCATCGGCAGGCCGTAGTTGGCCGCCGGGGCCTGCAGCGACATCATCTGCTGCACCGCGTGCTGCATCGCGGGCTCCGGCGCCGGAGCGGCAGCGGGAGCAGGAGCGGGAGCGGCGATGGCGCGGCGCGGCGCCTGGCGCGCCGGGCTGGGACGGTAGTCGTCGTCGTCGTCGTCCATGGGCACGGCGCGCTTGCGCGTCGATGACGGCCCCTGGATGCGGCAGCCCGGGATCGTCTGCGCGTTGAGCCAGTCGCGCAGCAGCGCGTTGACGTTGTTGTTGAACATGACGTCCTTGACGCTGCCGCGGATGAATGTCGTCATGTTGTTGATGAGCTCGCTGAGCTGCGCGTGCGTCGCGCCGGGAAAGCGCCAGATGGCCAGCGCCACGTAGCAAAACTCGATGGGCGCGAGGTACTTCTTGAGCTTGCCCTTCGGCAGCACGCACGCGTTGTACTCCTCGTCGTTGGCGAGGAGGACGAACTTGCTCATCGTCTTGCGGATCGTTTCGCGGAACGACTGCTCCGGCAGAGTGTTGCCCAAATCCTGCGAAGCAAGGCGAGGGTGAGCGCTTGGCAGGCGCAGATGACGAGCGTGTGGCTCACCTTTAGAAAGGTCGCAATGATCCCGGATAGCGGAGTGTAGCGGTCCTGCGCGTAATGGATCACGTAGAGGCAGATCTGCGCCATGAGCTGGAAGTCCTTGCCACGGTCGAGCTTGGCGATGTGCTGAAGGTTCGCGTCCTTCTCGTCGAAGAAACGTTTGACGAGCTCACGGAAGTAATCGCCCCACGGACCCTTCACGGCGCCCAGCTTCTCGGCCGGCGAGAGGGGCACGCCCATCTGCACGCGCGAGAACATCTCGCGCTCCTGGCTGTCCAGCAGGTCCTCGTACTCGATGACGGCGATCTGCAAATGGCCGTGTGTGTCAGCGATCACGCCTCACGACGAGTGCATGCTGCGGCCCGCGCCAACGTGCGGCGACACTCACCTGCTCCATCTCAAAGGCGCGGCGCATCTTGGTGCTCAGCGCCGGATACTGCTTCTCCTCCCTGTTCTCGTGGAACCAGATCTTCTGCTTGGTGCCCGCCGGGCGCAGCGGGATGACGTTGCTCATGAAGTTGAAGATCGACGAGAGGCGCTGCTTGCCGTCGATGCACACGGAGCACGTGTCGCCGTCCTCGTTGGTGCGCATCGAGAAGAGCACGGGCGGCACGTAGTAGTGGTTGATGATCGAGTCGATGATGGCGCTCTGCTTCTTCTCGGGCCACACGACGCCGCGCTGCCAGACGGGGTCGAGGTCGATGCTGCCAATCTCGAGCATCTCGAACAGCTGGCGCGCCGAGTAGTTGGTCGAGCGCGGCTTCTTGAGCGCACGGCTGCGCAGGAGGCCGCCCTTGCTGTCGCGCTCCTCGGGCTCGGCCGTGCCGCCGTTGACAGTGCTGCTGTCGTCGTCGTCGCCGCGGAAGAGCTCGTCGTCGTCCGACATGTCCTCCTCCTCCTTGGGAATCAGGCCGAGACGCTGCTTCGGCGGCATGGCAGCAGGCGGCGCAGGGGTGCTGAGCGGACGGTGCTGCTGGCACGAGCGCCTGGCTGCAGGCGGCGTGAGCTGGGTGCGCAGGGCGCGGCGCGGGCGCGGGCACGCACTCGAGGGCGGCTGAGTTGCCGGGGCGGCGCGGAGCTGCGTGCGAGGCAGCTGCGCGGGACCGTCTGCGAGCGCGCGCAGGAGAGGTGTGAGAGACGGCTGGAGCGGCGACGGCTGGCGCAGCGGGCGATGGAGAGGCGCAGCGAGGGTGTGGTGGAGTGGACGACGGGAGGGCGATGCGGCGCGGCTGCGCCTCTTGTGGCGCTCTTTATGGCCGCATGCGCGCTCCGCGCAGCAACTTTCAAGGGCGCCCGGGCCGCGCGCACGCGCCGCCACGCGCCGCGCCACGAGAAGCACAAGGCACGCAGCGGCAGCAGCACCGCCAGGCGAGGTCTCCTGCTGGAGGTGACTGGACAAGCATCAGCTAGGCAGTGCACACCTCCTGGACAGGTGCTGCAGCAGGCCACCAGCAGCAGAGAATCTTCACCCAGGCAAGCCCAAGCTGGATAGGCCAAGCAGGATAGGGCAAGCTGGATAGGCCAAGGCACAAGCCAGGAACCAGGCACAAGGCAGAGCCAAGGCACAAGAGCAAGGCCAAGGCCCAAGCAAGGCCCAAGGCAGGCTCAAAGAAGGTCAAGTCCCCTCTCCTCAGCCCCTATTCTGATCCAGGGGGGCCCAAGGATGGCCAGAGGCCCTCCTCTCAGCCCCTATTCTGATTGCACGTCATCGGCCAGTCTGATCCTGACTCATGCCAGGGGTCCACCGCTGCCGTCTCTTCCAGCACAGGTTCTCGCACGAAGACATGATGGAAGGGTGCGCACAGCGGCAAATCTATTGCGACACGGCGTACAGACAGGAGCATCGCTCGGCGTCACGTCAGGGTAGTAGGGTCAAGAAGGGCGGGCGCTCGCACGAGCGTGGCGAAGGCCGCAGCCAGGAGCGCAGCGCCGGCGGCAGTCGAGCCAGCGAAGCATCGCTCGGCGTCAGGCTAGGAGGGTCGCACAGAAGCACGGGCGCTCAGAGCAGCGTGGCGAAGGCCGCAGCCAGCAGAGCAGCGCCGGCGGCCGTCGAGGCCGCGACGGTGAGGCTACGGGCGCCGTCGGGGTTGCCCGAGCGGTTGCTGCCGCTCGTGTTGCCCGCGCTGGTGGCCTCGTTGCTGGATGCGCTGCTCGAGTTGGCCGGCGTCGTCTGGTCCGCGCTGATCGTGCCGTTGTTGCTGGCGAGCGCCTCGCTGGTGCCGTTGCGCACGTTGCTGGGAATCTTGCCGTCCAGGAAGCCCGCGCCGCACACCTGCGACACACCATCGGCGAGCTCGGTGTTGTTGCGGCGGAAGCCGGCGCGCGTCAGGTTGGCGGCCGAGAGGGTGAGGGCGGAGAACTCGGTGTACAGGGCGTGCGTGCAGTCGGTGCACAGACGCTCCTTGCCCGCGTCGAGCGAGGAGATGAGCTCCTGCTGCGCCGTCGTGTTCGTGATGGCCGACATGACCGTCGACACGCTGACGTTGCGCCCGATGACGTCCTGCAGCGTGCTGGAGAGAGGTGTGAGCGGAGGGCTTCTGATAGTGATGTGACGCCACTCACGAGAGCATCTCGGTCAGGCAGAAGTCGCCCGTGCTGGCGTCCTGGAGGCACATGGCCGAGCGGATCTCGGCGTAGTTGTCGATGGTGAACTGCGCGAGGCGAGGCATGAGCATGCGGTCGCTACTGCTGGAACCAAGCCGGAAGAGGGGCGTCTTCGTCGCATGGTCGCTGCGGCCTGGTACACAGCGCCGAGAGGAGCGCCATCACGCGCAGGCAGAAGCGGCATGCCTCGCCGAAAGCATGCTGATGCTGAGCTGCGCGCATACGGTGGCGCCAAGCGCAACGCGGCGTCGTCCACGCGGTGCGCAGATGCACGCGCGAGATCGGGCTGTCCCATGACGCGCGCCACACCGTCTGTCGACGTCGGCATGCATCCCTCGCTCCTCCGTCGAGGGCAGGCGCTGCACTCTGCCAACAACGAGCGAAAGGCTGCGCCTGGGCGAGCAGTCCGAGAGTCCGAGTGCCTTGCCGTGCGCGCTGCGCTGCCACAGCATCCGCACCTCGCTCTGCAGTCGTACGACACTGGCTCGGCCACTCACCTGCACGGCGTTTGCGATGTTGAGGGCGCCGTCCTGCGGGATGTCCTGCGCGCACTCGCCGTCGAGCACGCCGCGCGCCTGCTCGAAGAAGCTCTCGGGGCACGCCGGCTTGCCGCAGAAGTCGCGCTCGAGGTACGAGTCGAGGGGCGCGACGACGCTGCTCGACGGCTGCTGCAGCAGCGGGCCGAAGATGGCCAGGGCGTCGTTGATGCCGAGGCACTGCCCCGGGTCGGCCGAGACGAGGCCGGCGAGGCCCTGCAGGCAGCCGGTGCTGATGTTGAGCTGCTGCAGCGAGGCGGGGTCGAGCTGCAGCTGGGCCTGGGCGCCGCTGAGCAGCGGCACGGCGGCGAGGAGCGCGAGGGAGAGGGAGCGCAGCGACATGGTGGTGAAATGTGGTGGTGGGCAGGAGCGATGAGCGCCACCCTCCCGATGCCTTTATGGCCTCTGCTCAGCCCACCATGGGCCGGCCTCGAAGCGTCGATAGGGGCGGCCGAACAGGTCCTCGCCGCGAAGCCAAGCACGAGGGGACGACGGATGACGCAGCGGCGCGGCTCGGCGTGGGAGCGGCGAGCGTGCCGCGGCCGAGACGGCGAGGACGAGGGCGAGGGCGAGGGCGAGGCTCGGCGCAGCGTCACCACGCGGCCGTCGCTCGCTCGCGCCGCGCGGCGCGCCTGCCTCGCTGCCGGCGATCTGCCTCCGCACCCGCCACGCCGCTCCACCACGCGGTGCAACCTCGAGGCCACGCTGTGCACAGCACCGCCACAAGCCTCGATCCGCGCCTCGTCGTCGCGCATCCATCAAGCCGCAAGCCATGCTCTCTCAGCGCCTCGTCCGCGGCGCCGCTGTGCCGCAGCGTGCGGTGCGCTGCCTCTCGATGGCCGCACCCCGCCGTGCCGCCCAGCCAGGCGTCGGCAGCAGCGTGCCGCAGCCGCCCGTCGTCGAGGCACCCACGCAGCCCCGCCTGGGCCGTGGCCTCGCTGCGACGGCGCTCCTCTTCGCCGGCTGCTTGTGCGTGGGCCGCGACATGAGCACGTCCGAGTCACGCTGACCAGCTCTGTCCGCCCAGCGTCCTGTTCAACCCCACGGTCGCGCGCGAGCTCGTCACCGGGCCGCGAGTCAAGGTCATCCGCCACGAGCAGCAGGCAGAGGCGTTCGTCACAAAGCAGAATGAGAGGCTCGTCTAGTATTTGCTGGTTTACAAACGCGCCCAGGAGGTCTGCGTGCGGAAGAGAGAAGGGAGAGGAGCGGTGTAGGAGGGAGAGCGAGGCTCGGTCGTGTCTATGGGGGGTGCGAGGCGCGGTAATTACAGCGGCGGCGATCTAGGCGACAGCGCGAAATAAGGGTCCTGAAGAGAGGTGGATGAGAAGAGAGTGGTGCGTGCGACGGCGACGAATGCGTGTGTGTGTGTGTGTGAGGTCCGTTGCTGTCGCAGCTCGGCAGGTGCGGCGTGCCGCTTAGGCGGCCATCTCGACCTCGCTGGTCGCCGCCGGCGAGACATCGCGGCTGGCCGTCTGGCGGGCGTCGCCCATGAGCGCGCGCATCGACATCGGCGGCGGCAGCGCCATGTTCGACGGGCTCGTCTCGCGGCTGTGCGCGATGGCCTGGCCCAGCGGCGGCAGCGTCGGGTGCAGCGAGGCGGCGTGGATGGGCGTCATGCTGAACGCGCCCTTGCCCGTGCGGTGCACGGGCGCCGGCACCGCCGCGGCGCTGCTGCCCGTCTGCTCCGGCACGTTCGAGAAGACGCTCGACGGGCTCGAGTCGGCGCTGGCCGCGGCGCCGCTGAAGCCAAACGAGCTGGTGCGCGAGTGCGACACCGACGAGTTGGCGCCGCTGGGCGGCAGCTGCATGTGTGCGTGGCGCGGCGAGCCCGGCGGGCTGTTGGCGGCGCTGGCCGGCGCACTGCGGCTGCTGCTGCGGTGCTTCGAGGAGCGGAAGCTGCTGCCGTGGCCGTGGCCGTGGGCACCGCCGTCGTGCGGGCTGCCGTAGGGGCGGAAGCCGTGCAGGTGCACGTGCTGGTGATTCGTGCTCGAGCCGACGCTGTGCAGGTTCGGCAGGTGCGTCACCGATGCGCTCGACGTGCTGAACGGCGACGGCAGCGTGCGCGACGAGGGATCGGCAGCCAGGCCAGGCAGGTGCGCGTGCGAGTTGCCGGCGCTCAGCGTGCCCGAGACGCGGTTCAGGATGTCCTCGACGCGCGTGCGGCGCCCGTGCGGCTCCTGCGGCGAGGCGCTGCCCGAGAGCGGCGTGAGGTGGTAGGCGCTGAGGCTGCTGAGCGCCGACATGCGGTCCTTGCGCCCCGACGTCAGGCTGCCCTTGCGCGAGAGGCTGCTGCTGCCGTGGATCTCGGCGTGCGCCGTCGACGGGCTCGTCGAGGCCGAGCCGGGCGTCGACGTGGCGCCGCTGCGGTGGCCGTCGTCGCTGATGGCAATCGCCGTGCTGCGCTCGCCCGACGTCGTCGGCGGAATCGAGTGGCCCGAGCCGCTGCTGCCCATCGACGAGAGCGCGCCCATGTTGCGCTGCGAGCCGAGCGAGGAGAGGTGGTGGTGCGAGTGCGAGTGGGCACGCAGCGAGTCGGCCAGCGGCGGGCCATACGGGTGGCTGCGGTGGCGGTGGCCACCGTGGTGGCCAGTGCTGGCCGAGTGCGACGGGCCGGCGTGGATGTACTGCGGCGGCGAGTGGTTGCCGCTGGGCGGCGAGTGCATACTGGACAGGCCGCGCACCGGCGAGCCGGCGCGCGACGGCAGCGGGCTGTTGGGCACCGTCTGGTGGCCGTGGAAGAGGCTCATGTTGCGCAGCGGGCCGAGCACCGGGCTCGACGAGGGCGTCCAGTCGGGCGCGTTGGGGTTGGGCGCAGACGCTCGTGGTGCGCGCGGATACGCGCCGCGGCCGTCCTCGCCGTCCGACACGTAGTCCTCGCTCATGAGGCTGTCGCTGGGCGAGAAGCGCGGCGAGTGCTCACGGCTGCTGGGCATGCTGCTGGGCGCCGAGGTGAGGTACTGCGGCTGCATGTATGCGCGGCCCGAGAACGGCGCGGCGCCGTAGCGCACGCCAGCGGGGTGGTGCAGAGGCTGCAGCGAGGCGGCGACGCGGGCGTTGTACTTGCCGTGGCAGTCGTCGTGGTCGCAGCCGGGCGGCGTGGGCTCGACGTGCGGCACGGGTGCGTTGTAGTGGCGCTGGACAGGGTAGCAGGCGTCGCTGGGCGCCACGGGCGGCATGGGCGCGCCGCGCGGCAAGTACGAGGGCCCAGCGGCGGCACCCATGGGATGCCGGCCCTCGCGCTCGGCACGCTGCATCTCGCGCAGCTCGTCGCTCGCCAGCATGGCCAGCGCCGAGATCTCCTCGTTGCGGCGCGCCGGCGGCTGGCCGTAGTGCTGCGCGTCGTGCGGGTGCATGGGCATGCGGCGGCTGCCCTCGCCCTCCGAGTCGCTGCCGTCCTCGTCGCCGACCTGCCAGCGCGAGCGCGACTTGGCGGCCGAGGCGCTGCCGCCCGACTTGCGCGGCGCCGCGCCCGCCTTGGCCTCGTCCTTCTTGCCGTTGGGGTTGGCGTGGATGCGCACGTGGCGCGTCAGCTCGTCGCTGCGGCTGAAGCGCTTCTCGCAGCCGGGGTGCGTGCAGAGATGCGGCTTCTCGCCGGTGTGCGTGCGGATATGCCGCGTCTGGTGCTCGAGACGGTAGAAGGCGCGCGAGCAGAGCGGGCACTTGTACGGGCGAGGGATCTGCGACTTGTCGACGCTGAAGCTGCCCGCCTTGGCAGATGCGTCTTGCGCATCGATGCCGTTGAGCTTCGACTCGGGCGACTCGACTTGTGCGGCCATGGTGAGAGGCGGCGAAAGGTATGGGAGAGAGGAGGCTGTGGACAGGAAGGAAGGGTCAGCGGGCTGCAGCGGACCCCGTGGGGTAGAGACCCTCGGCCGAGCGTCATGAGCACGCTCAGCCGCGCCTTCTTTTGCGATAAGGCGTGCACAGCCGCACACCGGCACGGACAGGCCACGTCGGCGCGCTGCGAGAAGAAGCAGCAGCACTTTGTCGCAGCCCTTTCGTGGCGAGCCCCTCTCGGGGCGAGCGCGTGCTCGCCAAGCGCCGACGTGGCGTGCGTGCCTGGAGCGCCAGAGTCCGGGGCGTACAGTGATCGCTGCGCGCCCCTGCTCCAATCTGGACACCGAGATGCACCCGAGGAGGTGTCCAGCCTCTCGTCGGCCACCGGCGGTACACGTCGCCTTGGCGCATACCCCACAGCATGGCCAGCCAGACTCCGTACGGCTGAGGCAGCCCGACCTGCTTCTGTGTATGCACATCGTAACGATGCCACAGGCCTGGTGGACGACGCTGTGCGCAGCAAAGGCACCCGCAGCGACGGCTGTTCTGCGCCTGCGCCGCCCTTCTGCTGCTGCGCGCGCCGCCGCGCCCCCGCAAATCTTTTTCCCCGCCGCGCGCCGCCGCCGCACTCACCGATAGGACGCCTTCGACGACGCCAGCGATAAACAGACGGCGAGAGGCCGTGCTGAGCGGCGAGAGCAGAGACGGGAGGGGTGGTGGTGGAGCGGGACGATGACGAGCGGGCGGTGCGAAAATGCTCGGCGATCAGAGGAATGCGGTGCGGCGCGGAAGATGAGCCGCGGCGGGGGCGCGGGCCGGCTCGGTCGGCGCGGATGCGGCGCGCGTGGAGGCAGCAAATGGCAGAGACGCTGCGAGAGCGCGCGAGAGAGGGCGAGAAAGCGAGAGCTCGACGGCGACGACGAGCAAGGCGTGCGATGGGTGTAGCGAGAGGTGACGAGCGAAGGAGTGCGGGGTGGCGGGGGGCCCGGCATTCAGGGGGAGCTCGCTGGACAGCTCGAAGCGGCCGGCGCGGTGGTCAGCTCAGCGCGGCGCAGAGATGCGAGGAGCGCCGCACGCCGAGGCCGCTCGCTGCCCCTCTCCCCGGCGCGGAGCGTGTGATTGCGGAGGCGGGCGCGGCGCCGCGCGGCACGCAAGCAGCGCAGCGGCAGGCGCAGAGCACGCAACGTTTGCTGGCGACGCTGCTGCCGCTCTGCTGCGCCGGCACGCGGAGAACTGTCCGGCCGCCCGTGCTGCCGCCCTGCCCCTTTCCCTTCCCGCTGCGTCGGCATCGGCGCTTGCTCTCGCTGCATGCAGGGCCGCTGCAGCCGCGCACACTGCCCGCCCGCCCGCATCGCGCCCCGCACAGCAAAATCTTCGAATCTCGCCGCGTGCTGCGCCTCCTCTTGCTCGATGATCCGCCCCCCGGGCGCAAAAGAGGCCGAGGCGCCGCAAGTGGGCCCGAGGCGCGTCCCTTCGCGCCCGCCGGGCACATCCGGCAGCGCCCACAAGCTCAAGCTCGGGCGCGGCCGGTGCTGCCCGGCACCCACACGCCCGCTCTCGCCCCACACACGCGCGCCTATCGGCCTTGGCGCCGACGATGACATGGATTGCGTCTCGAGAAGGACGGCTGCGCGCCGAAGTGGGGTGCGCAGGTGCAGCGCCGAGCCACCGCCGAAGGCGGTGAACTGCGCCGGCGGCGTGCTGCGTCGGCTGCCGGCGCCGTGCCGGCCTCGTCTCTCCGCAGCGCGCCGCGCGTGCGACGTGCGTGGCGCTCGGCCTCGGCGATCTCTCCGCGCCCGAGATGGCCTGCTCTGGGGCTGCCAGCCGCGAGCCGCGCCCCCCGCACTGTCACCCACGCCGTCGCAGCGGTGCAGAACACCGAGCCAGCCTCGTGCTCGGCAATCGTGAGGCGCCAACCAGCTCGGCGGCGGCAGCGACAGCCAGCGCTGGCAGCGTCGCGGATGCTGCTGCTCGTCGTCGTCGTCGTCGACGCGTGCTCGCTGTGCCCGCTTCTTCCGGCGGAGGACGACGCAGAGGCCGGGCGCGGCGCGGCGCGCACGCCTTTCCTCATCGCGCCGCGCGCACCGGGTTGAAAGCGAGCCGGATGCCGTGCCATCGCTCCCAGCGACGTTTCTCACAGGCAGCCACAGCAAGCGAGCGAGGAGGCACGGATCGCCGCATGATGGCAGCCGCCTCGCCCTCCCGATCGCCATCGCATCGTCGAATCTTGGACTTAGCCTGCTGTCACATCCGCTGACGCGGCGCCGCCCACGTAGGTACACGCTTGCGCCGGCAAGATCCAGCCCAGGGAGGCGCCCTGCCGCCGGCGTCCGTTGCTACCGGTAGCCGTGAAAGATCTGTCTGCTCCCCGTCCACTCATGCCTGCCTCGCTCGTCCGGCGCACATGCCTCCTGATGCTGAGCGGCTGGTGGCTGGCGGCGCTGCTCGGCCGGCTCGCAAGCCTAGCGCGGGGCCCCGAGCGCCGCTCGCCAGCATGCAGCGGTCGAGGGGCCCCGGCTCTCCATCTTGCTCCTGCTGCGGCACGCACCCGCTGGTCGATGATGGGGCTGAGGGCATCGGATGGCCTCCGTCGGCGCCCAGCGGCCGCCAGCTCGCATGGCGGCGACTGGGCATCATGCGCCTGACACGCCGGGAGCGAAGCACGCCTTGCCGCATCGCCGCTGCCGGCACCGGATAGCCAGCGTCACCGGCCGTGTGCTGAAGCCAGCTCTTGACGAGCGCAGCTTCGGGAGCAACCGCTGCCAGCCACACAGCGTCTGCCTGCATTGAGAGGCGGAGAGTGAGGGAGCCTCGTGTGCGAGATCCGAGAGCCGGCATCCGACTCCAGACTCGCTGCGAGGCGGTGCTGCCTTGCAAGCTCTGCATCCGCACCGGTGCACCTTCGACTCACGCCTAGTCACGAGGACGGCCATGTCGTCGGCTGTATTGTGCTGCAGCATGGGCACGATGGGTATGCACAGTAGACAGGCGCCATCGGCTGTGAAGCTCTGTCGTCGCTAGCGCAAGGCCTGGCGCATTTGAGGCTGAGCGTCGTCGCTGCACAGAGACACACCGCTGAGCTTGCGGTGCTCTGCTTGCACTCGCCTCAAGATGCGCTCGCGGCCGCAGCATGTCTAGTCTTCCAGCCGGCTACGCACGAGCTCCCGCACCATCCACACCCCCTGAGCATACGTCGCAGCCCCCTGAGCAACGCACATCCTCGGACAGGACCGGGCGTGGCCGCTCGTCGGCCCTACCTCGCTGCGTGTGGGCTGCATGAAGGCGAGGGCGGTGCGGACTCGGCGTCTGCGGCGCCGGCTGCGAAGCGGCGCTGCGGGGCAGCGGCGTGCGGCGGCTCGACCTTCTTCCGCACCGCCCTCCGCCCTCCGCCCTTCTCGATAGCGCGCCGCATGCCGCGCCTGGCCCCCGCCGGGCGAACTCGAGCGCACCGAGAAGAGCGCGAGGCGCTGTCGTGCTGTTGCGCCGCAGGAGCGCTGCGCAGCGAGACATGCATCATCAGACGCAGCGAGGGTGCCGGGCGACGCGAGCCGTGCCGCGCCGAGGAGGCACGCAGATGAACGCCGGGCGTGTGTGGCTTGCATCCTGACGTCTCGGCGCCCTCGTCAGCAGCGAGAGACGGCGTGGCGCGGCGGTGACCGCTGCGCTGCCGCTGCTGCTGCGCCGGGGCCGTCTGGTGCTGGCGCCGACGCCGAGCGAGACGACGAACCCGCGCAGACGACGCCACGGCCGCGGCAGTTCGGCCGTCGACGCTCGGCGCCGGTCCGGGTGGCAGCGGCAGCCGTCATGCCGCAGGCTCGGCCGCAGCCGCAGGGTCCACCAGCAGACGAGCGCAAAGCAGGCACGTTCCGGCGGCGGCGGAGAGAAGGACGACGTGCAGCGGGGGGCGCCGTCCAGCTCCGCGGCTCAGCCCCAGCGGGGGCGGCCGCGCAGAGTGGGGTGCTCTGGGCGCCTCGGCAGACCATCTGATACGGCGTCACCGGGATGCGGCCGCGGTGGGGTGGGCCGAGCCTTCCGCACAGCCCCGACTTGGCGACGGCTTCTCGCGCGCAGGGCGGTCTCCGAGGAAGAGACCTCGGCGGTGCAGAGGCTGGCACGTGGCGCGACAAGGGTGTGGGGCGAGGGGCGGAAGGAGCGAGGGGCCTTCGGGAGACGGAGCTTCGACGCCAGGTGTTGCTTGATGCAGGGGCGCAAGAATGATCTCGTGTCGGGCGGAGGGTGAAGAGAGAGAGAGCGAAGCGCCTGCGCTGCTAATACGCCCACAGCGGTGACGCTTCAGCACCAGACTTGGCTTGGCTCAGGGAGAAGCAATAGCCTCGTCGGTGAGAGATATTTGCTGTAACCGGCCCTAAGATCTCATCTCGGCGGCGGTATGAGGTCAAGCTGAGGTCTCAAGCGGCAGTTGCGTGGTAGCAGCGCTCACCGCGGCGCGTCGAGAACAGCTCTTAGGCGACCTCAAGGCCGTCCTGAGCGGTGGCCAGCAACAGTGCTACCAGAGTTTTGCGCTCAAAATTCTCTCAGGGATCGCTTCTACATGCTTCGCCTCTTGTACCCCTCCCCGTCGCCATGGTCGCTTGCAGCGTAGCGTCCCGGTGAAAGCTTGTCCACGGCGAGAGGGTGGCGCGGAGGTGTGTTCCCACGCGTCCCTCGTTGCTTGTGACCCGGGCTAGCCGTGCTAGCTGCCGTACCTGCAGCTGGGATGTGGCGAGCGACGACGCTCATTGCCGCACAAAGGCGATCTTCAGCCCGGGTCGGAGCAGGACGCTGTAACTGAGCATGCTGCAGACGAGCCCTTCGCAGCCGTACGGTGTTGCGAAGCAAGTCTCAAGCACCACCTCTTCCCAGGAGCCTATCGATAGCAGCTCGACGACTCAGCTGCGCCTCGAGAGCAACGCCCGCGGTGCCAGACCAGCCTCGGCTGCTCGAGAGGGCGCCGTGTCCAGCGCAGTCCAGCGCAGTCGCAGCACCTCGTGCGACGCCGAGCAGGCAAAGACGCCGCGGAGCCCCTGACGCTTTCAGAGCACGCCGCCGGCCGGCCGCATCTCGCCGCACGTGGGCCCTGAGATGCTCCCGAAATAGGCGCTCGACGCGCGCCCGCCAGAGCCGCACGCGTTGTAGTCACAGGGGCTCAAAGCGTCGTGCTGGTCGACCACGAGCCTCCCTCTCGCGCCGCGCTGGCAGTGGATCATCCGCATGCGAAGCTCCATCAGCGCAGCGGCGAGCCGCCATCATGGTGCTGCCGTCACTTGGAGTCGTCTGCGGACCCGCTCAGGGGCCGCAGCTCTCGTCATGGCGGTGTGCCGGAGCGTGAGATGAGATGTGCGGGGCACGCCGCCGCCTTTTCGGCAGCCTCCTGCCGGCGCCTTCGCAGCGCTCTCTCTGGCGGGGCGCGTGCGCGACTGCGCTGACGGGCGCTGTGCCGGCGGCGTGGGCTGTCTAAGCGTTCCTGCCACGCGCGCGCGCCTCTGCGCTGCGCTGCACGCTGGCCGCGGGCGGAGATGCAGGCCCTGACGCTGTGCTGCCTCTGCGTGCGTGCGGCACACGCCTGTGCTGTGCGCTGCTGTGCTGCGCCTGCGCCTGTGCGCGCCGCCGCGGCGCGCCGCCTCGCCGTCGCTGCGGCTGGCGGGGCCCTTCTTCCACCTCGCTCCGCTCTCTCGCACCCCGCCTCCATCCCTCGCCCCTCATCCTCACCCGCCTCGCTGCGCATCTCGGACCGCAGCACCGTCTGGCGCTCTCTCGCTCTCCGCCGTGTGCGCGCGTCTCAGCCGCACGCCCGCGCCTGCTGCGAGCAGCTCTCGTCGCACTCCGGCGTGCGCTCGCACCTCGCGGCACCCGCTCCGGCCCTTCGCCCCGCACTCGCGCGCGCTCGCTGCTGCCTAGCCGCCGAGCGGCGCACCGCTGAGCAGCACACTCTCCGTGTCCGCTGGCTCGATGCACAGCAGCCAGCCGCCGCCGTTTGCCGAGCTCGACCCCGACCACGAGCGCGAGCCGGCAAAGTTCCGCAAGCTGCCTGTGCCCGCGCAGCAGGCGGCGCACCTCGAGCCCGCGGCCGCGCCGCATCCGCCCGCATCCGCCGCAGCCGAGACGGCCAGCTCGTCGTCCGGCAGCAGCGCGGCCGCAGGCGGTGATTCGGCTGCCTCGGGAGAGCTTCGCTTTCCATCGGCCTTGAACGGCGCGTCCTCAGAGCGCGCCCGGGGCAGCATGTCGCTGCCAGACGCCAGCTCGCGCAGGGCAGGCTTCGTCGGCGGCGCGCCCGGCAGCCAGGAGGCCATGGATGCGCTTGATGCGCTTGGCTCGCTGGGCCCCGGCGGCGATGTGCCGCCGCTCTCGGCGGGCCTCAGCGCCGCGGGCGTGCCCGACGGCCCGCCGCCCACGTCGCTCGTCAGCGTGCCCGAAGATGCGCAGATGAACGGCACGCAGTTCCGCTCCAGCGACGGGCTCGACGAGCTCGACGCAGAGGACCTGCCGCGGAGCAGCATGACTGTCAGGCCCACGCGCGCGTCCCTCGGCGAGGCACCGGCGCCAGAAGGCTCTCCTTCGTCGCGCTCCCAATTCGGAATTTCTCCGGCTGCGTCGGCCGTGCTCGACCGGCCACGCTCCACTGATGAGGCAGATGTGTTCGGCGGCGGCCCCAGCTCTCCGTCGCGGGCAGGCCGCGCGTCGTCAAGTGAGAGCAACAAGCCGCTGCCCGGTCTGCCTGCCGCGACACGGCCAGTCAGCGACCTGCGGCTCAATGGCCCTTCGACGTCGCCGCTACCTGCCGCAGGCGTCGCGTCTCCCTCTGTCCTCGCCGCAGCAGCTGCAGCGCTGCCGCCTCAGCACATTCCGCGTCCGATGCCTGGTGCAGGAGCAGCGAACGGGCACGAGTCTGGCGGCGCGCGCGCTCTGCGGCCGTCTGGCGACCTGGTGCAGCGCGACGAGCCCAGCTCGTCGGACGCAGAGACTGCGCGCTCGCTGGCCAACAGCAACCGCAGCAGCATCGACGACATCCGGCGAATGCACGCAGCGCGCGCAGCAGCGCGGGAAAGCTCGCCCACTGCGCACGCCACGCCCGAGCCGCGAGCACACAGCACTCGTCGTGAAGCCCCGGGCTCGGAGCCTGGTGCGCGGCCGCTGAGCGTGTTCGAGACGCGCGCGGCACCGAGCGGCGCCAGCAGCCGCAGCTCGAGCCGCGCACCGGTGCGGCCACGCAGCAGCGACGGCCACGACTCGCGCGAGTCTGCCCGCACACCGCCGCGCAGCGCCAGCGGCAACACGTCCGCGACTCTGCGCGATGGCGAGGCGCGCGAGCGTGAGCGCTCCGAGCGGCCCGAGGGCGGCGAGCGCGAGCGCGAAAAGCCGCGCAGCCGGCGAACGCTGGGCGACTACGCGCTCGGCAAGACGCTCGGCGCGGGCAGCATGGGCAAGGTCAAGCTGGGCGTCAAAATGGGCAACGGCGAAAAGGTGGCGATCAAGATCATCCCGCGGCACACGTCGCTCGCGGCAGCGCAGCACGGCAAGCCGGGCAGCGAGGCAGTCACGCCGACGGCCTCGTTCCTCGCCAAGGCGGCGGCCAAGGACCACAGCAAGGAGGTGCGCACGATTCGCGAGGGCAGCCTGCAGCTGCTGCTGCACCACCCGTACGTGTGCGGCATGCGCGAGATGATGATCCATCCGCACCACTACTACATGGTCTTTGAGTACGTCAACGGCGGCCAGATGCTCGACTACATCATCTCGCACGGCCGCCTGCGCGAGCGGGCGGCGCGCAAGTTCGCGCGCCAGATCGGCAGCGCGCTGGAGTTCTGCCACCGCAACTCGGTCGTGCACAGAGGTGAGAAACGCAGCGCCGACTGGCATGCCAGCGCACCAGCTCATCTTACCCTCCTGCAGACCTCAAAATCGAGAACATCCTCATCTCCAAGACGGGCAACATCAAGATCATCGACTTTGGCCTGTCGAACCTCTTCTCGCCGCACTCGCACCTCTCGACGTTCTGCGGCTCGCTGTACTTTGCCGCGCCCGAGCTGCTCAACGCCAAGGTGTATACCGGTCCCGAGGTCGACGTGTGGAGCTTCGGCATCGTGCTCTACGTGCTCGTGTGCGGCAAGGTGCCGTTCGACGACCAGAGCATGCCGGCGCTGCATGCCAAGATCAAGCGCGGCCAAGTCGAGTACCCCGCGTGGCTCAGCGGAGGTGAGTCGCGTGCGCACAGTGATGTGGAGTGGCTGCTGAGTCCTGTTGCCCTGCAGAGTGCAAGCACATCCTTTCGCGCATGCTCGTGACGAACCCCAATCAGCGCGCGACGCTGCCCGAGATCCTCGCGCACCCTTGGATGGTCAAGGGATACGACGGCCCGCCGAACGCGCACCTGCCGACACGGCAGCCGCTGCGGCCCGGGCAGCTAAACCCCGAGGTGATCAAGGGCATGACGGGCTTCGAGTTCGGCACGCCTGAGGAGATCGAGGCGCGCCTGACGGAGGTGCTCACGAGCGAGAGTTACATGACGGTGCTGCATGGCTGGGAGTCGAAGCACGGCATGCCACTCTCTGGCCTCTCGCCTGCTGCGAGCTTTGCTGGTGCCGGGTCGAACGGCACGCTGCTCGGCTCGGAAGGCACGCTCGGCCGCGCCCACACGCGCGGCTCGGTCGAGTCCAAGTCCAAGACGGGCTCGAAGCGCTTCAGCGGCATCGACTTCTACCGCAAGAAGATCAGCGTCTTTGGCGGCGGCTCGAAGGATGACGGCAGCGGCACGTCGAATGGCGTCTTGAGCGGCTCGACCAACCCGAACGCCACATGGCCGGGCGCGGGCAAGGAGCCGCTGGACCCGACGCGCGGCTTTCACCCGCTCATCTCCATCTACTACCTCGTCTCGGAGAAGATGGAGCGCGAGCGGCTATACGGCCACTCCTTCTTCGCCAGCTCCAACATCTCCGTCAACGGGCCGCTGCCGGCCGGGCCGTCGGGCCGCCCGGCGGTGTCCTCGGCAGCCGGCGACGCGTCGGGCGGCTCGATGCCGACGGCCGCAGACATCCCGCAGGAAGCGCTGCGCGTCCCAGAAGCCTCTCACATCTCTGCCGGCCAGAAGGACAGCCCGATCCTGCCTGCAGACTTGCCCGCGCCACCGCGCTCGGCTGCGTCGTCCACGCCCGCCTCTCCGACACCCGTCTTCGAGTCGCGCCAGAAGAGCCAGCCGATGGCCGTCATGGCTGGTGCGCCGCGCGCGCGCGCCCAGGGCGACGAGGTCGAGGCTGCGCTGCGCGACAAGGGCTTCTCCGCACCCATGGCTGCCGCTGGTGGCTGGACGATGAGCTCGCGGCGCTCCGATGCCGCCGCCTCGGCCCTGTCGCCGCCTCCGCGCTCGAGCATCTCCGGCGCTGTCGCTGCCGCGCCGGTGCAGCCGCTGCCGTCAAACCACAAGCGCAGCCTGAGCCTGACGGGCAAGCGGCCTGCTTCCGCAGGGATGGGAGTGCCGCCGCCGCCGCTCGACAAGGATCTGCCTGCTGCCGTGCCGCGGCCCGCGCGCAAGGATGGACAGAGCGCGTCGCCTGACCACCGGCGCAGCTACCACGCCGGCGTGAGCCCGATGCGCGACGGCTCCACGCCGCTCGGCGACGAGGATGCTGGCGCAGCCACGCCCGGCGGAGGCTCGAGCTTCGTGCGCCGCTTTGGCTCGCTCATCGGCCGCTCGCCGTCGAGCCCTCTTGATGCAGAGCGCCGCCGGCAAGCGCGCATGAGCACGGGTGGCATGCCCACGGCGGCGCCGACGCCTGTGCGGCGCGGCAGCACGCACATCACCGGCCTCATGGGCGTGGCCGAGAGCGGCGCTGAGGCGCCCGCCAGCCCCGAGCCTGCCGACTCGCCAGTCGCAGCGCGGTCCGACACTGGCGTGCGGCGCTCTGGCACGCTCAATGAGCTCGGACGGCCCCGCCCGTCCACTGCCAGTCCCGGCGCCGTGTCGATGGGCCGCGCAGCTGGAGGCCGCGCGCTGTCTCCCTCGCGCGTGCGGCCTGGCTCCTTGGCTGCTCCTCTGGGCACTGTTGATGCGTCGGTCGACGACCCGGCGCCTGCTTCCGCCGTCTCGGCAGGCGGCTGGCACGGCGTCCAGCCTGGGCAGCTCGGCGCCATGCCGCCGAACGCCCGGCGAGACGGGGTCGCTCGCTCTGCAACTGTGAACGCGGGCTCGAGCCTCTACAGCTCGGCCGGCGCAGGAGCTGCGGCTGCGACGCCGTCGCGCGAAGGCGAGGCTGCCACGTCGAAGCCGATTTTCCTCAAGGGCCTCTTCAGCGTGCAGACGACGAGCACCAAGTCGCGCACCGTCATCCACGCCGACCTTGTGCGCGTGCTCGAGCGCATCGGCGTGCAGTACCGCGAGATTCGCTCGGGCTACGAGTGCGTGCACCTGCCGAGCCTCGACTTCTCGGGCGCCGGCGGAGCGCCAACGCAGCTGCCCGAGGGCCAGGGCAACGCGCGCATCCCCATGACGCCGTCGAACGGCGGCGCAGGCATCAGCAGCGGCGGCGGCATCGAGAACATGGACGGCGACGCCGGTACGCGGCCTCAGGGCCCGCGACGCAAGCAGAGTCGCATCTCGTTTGTCTCGAGCCGGCGCGAGCGGCGCCGCGCCGAGAATGCATCGCAGGCCGACACGGCGAGCATCTCGTCGGCGACGGCGTACGGCACCGATGAGCGCCGCAGCCCGGTCAACTCGCGCAGCCGCGCCAGCTCTCTGGCTGGCAGCGGCAGCAGTCCGGCGCTGGACCAGCAGGAGGGCACGCCGTCCAAAGCGCCGCGTGCGCCGTCGCGCCAGCGCACCGACTCCATCGTCGAGATCGCACCTGGCAGCGCGCCGCCGCCGGTGCCCGCCAAGACGATCGACCAGACTACCGCGCACGACCTCGCCGTGCGCTTCGAGATCTTCGTCGTCAAGGTGCCGCTGCTGCTCGGCGTCAACGGCCTGCAGTTCCGGCGCGTGAGCGGCAACCCTTGGCAGTACTCGATGCTGGCGCGACGAGTGCTGCAGGAGCTGAAGCTCTAAGCTTGCTCTCCGCAAGGAGCCCTCTGTCTTCGCTCTGCTCGCTGTCGCCGTTGCTACAGCGGGCGGCCTGCATTCGACGCCTGCGCTGCTGCCGTGCATGCCACGCAGTACCCAACCTCCCCTTTTCCGCTCCCTCATGCCGGCCCCGGTCCTCGTCATCCAGCTCATCGCTCATGGGCGCCTTCTGTGGCCGCCTCACACTTGTCTCCTTCACGCGGCCCGAACTTGGCCAATCGAATCATCAATTGCACGCTGGACACTTTGCCATGGGCCCCGAGTGCCTCGATGACGCTGTGGTGTCGTCGAGCGCGCGCGGCTGAGCTACACGAAAGTCTAGCCGTCAGAGGCGGTGGCCTGAGCCACGCCAGAAGGCTCGGAATGACTAGACTCTGACTGTCGAGTGCCGTCATGAGCGGCCATCCGCAGATTCGCCCCTGATCAACGACGGGTTCATCTCCAGCGCTGATGGAGCCGACAGACCCCACACCACCGCAATCAGACTCAAGTGCGGCAGTGCCGAACCCCTGGCTATATGATGAGCGGCTCGCCAGCGCCGAGAGAGCGGTATGGTGCACAACCCCTTGGCACGCCGCGCGCGGGAAGAGAGGGTCCGGGCGCCGGCGTGACGTGCCGCAGGGGCCGTCTCGAGAACGCGCTGCACAACAGCCGATGTGCGCTGTCCTGCATGGCGCTGCAGTGCCGACGACTTGCAGGCTGCAGAGGCAGATCGGCCGGCGCGAAGGTGTGAGCTGGCAGCCTCAACACGCAAGGCGAGGGCAAGGCGCCCGGCGCAAAGGCACGCGCTGCATGCTGGCGAGCACAAGGCGCGCTCGGCTCGTTCTTCCTAGACGCACGCCGCGGCTGGCTCCCTCGTGCGCTCCAGATTGGATGACACAGAGGACTGACGGCCGAATGACGCTGTACCGCTGCTGCTGGCTCAGCGAGCATTGCACAGCCCATCTGGGGTGCTGTGGGACGCGCGCGCGGCCCCGGCTGGTGCGGGCCGTGACGCTCCGGCCGAGGGTGGGAGCGCCGGTGCCTGGCCGCTGCCTTGCTGCCCTTCCTTCCTTCACCTTGCCACCTCGCTTCGCTTCGCGTGCCTGCTGCTTGCCTCGCGACCTCACCATCCCGCCTATCTCGCGTCCGTCCACGCCTCTGCATCGCTACCCTGCCCTGCGCTGCCCGCCTGCTCCGCCGCCGCTGCAGCGTGCACCGCTGCGCCGCCGCCGCCTGTTGCCCCGTCCCCCACACTCGCGCGCGCCTCGCTCCTCTCCTCCACCTCGCAGCAGCAGGTGCGCCTCGCGTCCGTTGCACGCGCCTCGAGCAACGGCTCGCTGCGGCGCCTTGCGGCTGCGGCTCAACGTTCGCTCCCGACGGCCGCTGTCGCCTCTGTGCGCCCCCACCATCCGCGCGCCGCCGTCACATCACACGGCGCAGCTCACGTCGCCTTGGCTCGGCGCTGTCGCCGAGCGTCCCCGCACCGCCCGGCGCTCTCGCCAGCCTGCGCAGTCCCACGCCCCCGCGCCGTAAGCGTGGGCCGGCTCTTGCTGTCTCGAGCACCAACGGCGCCGCCAGTGCACCTTCCGCCACCAAGCCTTGCTCCTCAGTCCGTATCGCGCGACGCCTCGGCCAGCGCATCGATTACGCGCAACTCTACCGACGTACCGCTGGCAGTGCGCTGCGGGTGCACGCAGTCGTCTCTGGCCGCTCTGGAGAGGCCGAGTCATTCGCACTCCGGCTTCCTGGACAACTGCCTCCATCTGAAGGACTCTTGGCTAGAGAGAGCGCGGAGCAGGCATCGCAAGTGAGTGTCGTGGCGCAGCGTGGGCCCGTGCTCGGCCCACTCGCAGTCTGTGAGGCGAGACGCTGACACACGCCGTGCAGCGCAGTCGATCCGCCGTTCATGTCCACTGCGACCCGGCGCAACTGAACAGCTGCCTGAGGGCTCCTAAAGATGGATCCGCGCTCTGCAGCATTCGGGACGTGGCGCGAGCCGCACGGCGCCTCGTCCGGGAGCTCGAACCAGAGCTCCTCTCCGCTCAAGGCCGGCGTGCGAGAGACTCGCACAGTCTCTGGAACCTCGCAGCCAGCTCCCGCAGCTCGGCCGCAGCCTGCGCCGAGACACAGCTACTCGTCTGCGATCAAGAGCAGCAGAAACCAGTCGCAGCCCAATTCGCTGCGCCGAGGCGGAGAAAAGCAAGTCCAGGCGCCTCGCAGGAGCATCGCAGTTGCCTTCGGCATGAGCTCGACTCCTCCAAGGCCTGTGCAGGGCAGCACCCACGCAAAAGCCTTGTGCCTGCCTGCCGACGGCGAGGAGAGTCCGCCGTGGGATGCAGACAACGTCGACGACAGCCCGCCACGTCAGTTCGCTCTTTCAGTGCCCGCCTCCAGGCACGAAGGCGCAGCGTCGCAGCGCGGCAGGACCAGCTCCCTGGTCGAGACCAGCGACGCTGCCGCCACAGCGCGGCTCGCACTCAAGCGCTGGAGTGCACACAGTCAGGCAGCTAGCGAGAGCTGGGACGCAGACTTTCTGTTCCAGCAGGAGGAAGACGACCTGTCCCCGATGAGCCGTGCGTCAGGCAGCTCGTCCTCAGAGCGCTCGGTCAAGGCGCGTCGATCGACCGGTGACCCAACACGAGCGCGTGTTAAGGCGCAAGCTCGGCCAAGCGACGGGCATGCTCAGCCGCAGTGGCAGCCCGAAGGCGAGGAAGAGGAGGATGTGTGGGACTCTTTCTTCGAGCCACAGCTGGCTCAGAGCGCGTCTGCTGCCACGCTACTGGCGGGCCCGGCGAAGGGCGCAAGGCGCTCGACGAACCGTCTCTCACCGACGTCGTCGCGTGGCACCTTTTCGCGCGACACGGAGCTAGGAGTGGCAGCAGGAGCGGCCATGGGCCGCGCAACTTCGCGTTCGTCGAGGCAGAGCAACGAGACAGACTTGTCGGCCCGCCTCAATCTACAGTCCGAGGTGTCTTCGTGGCGCTCGCGCGTCTCGTCGCACGGCTCTGGCAGCCCTCGCAGCAGCACTCCGAGCCTCGAAGGCTTGCGTTCGCGACGATACAGTGACGCATCGAGCCTGCACGAAGACGGGACGGAGGACGAGCCGGAGCTGCGCACCAGCGATGCTGGCACCGAGGACGACTCGGCCGACGATCTGCGCAACAGCGGCGACGAGACGGAGACGGAAAGCGCCGGGCGGGTGCGCACGAGCAAGTCTGCTGCAGCGCAGCAACGCGGCGGCAAGGCCCTCGCATCCGGACGCAAGGGCCTGAGTGCGGCCAGCAGCCGCGAGCGGATGCTGAAGAACGCCCAGATGGCACGTCAAAATCCTCGCAGTCCCATGGCCGCCCACGCATCGCAAGCGCCATGCTCGCCAAGCACGACGGGCAGTACGAGCGGCGCAGACAGCCAAGCCGAGTCTTCCGCCTCCTCCTTTGCCCCGCACGAGCGCAACACGTCTCGCAACTCGCTGCGTGCTTTCCTCAAGAGCGCCACGAGCCCGAAGCGCCGCGAGCGCGAGACGTCTGGTAGCTCCACGGTCGTCAATGCGAGCTCAGCGCGGACGTCGTTCTCGCGCTGGCGAATCGGCGTGGCAGCAGAAGCAGCACCGCACACGGACGCAGGCCGAGACAGCTCGGTGGAGCGCTCGTCATCGCCGCTCGCCGCCAGCGATGAGCCTCTCAGTCCGGGTAGCAGGTCGCTCTCCTTCCTGCTGGCCCGGCACAACGCCGCAGCTGTGTCGTCTACGCCGACGCTCGGCAGTGTGGAGCAGCTCGATCGCCCCAGCACGCCCACGACCGACGTGTCATACAACCGTGCGCTCGCAGCAGCTGCACTCGAAGGCACGCCGAATGGTCGCCGTCCTTCTCGAGCCGGCATGGTCGAGACGCCGCCTCGCTCTAGCAGCAGGCGCGACTCGCGCGCTCGGGCTGCAGCTGATCCGGTGATGCGTCAGTCGAGCCCGATGTACAGCCCGATGCACATCAGCGTCTCGCCCGCACAACCTATCGATGTCCGACGGGCGCCTTCGCAGCTGGACAGTCTGCAAGCACGGCGCAATGTGTCGAATTCCACCACGGCCACTACGGCGAGCGGCACGGCAGGCAGTGAGGGCTGGACGGGCACGAGCCAGGGCGGCATGGAGACGGAGGGAACGTCGCTCTTCGGATCGAGCTGCGACGATCTCACGACGCCGCCCGTCAGCGCCTACACCGTGCGTCGCGGCTCGAGCAGCGACACGTCAGAGTCTTCCTTCAAGCAGGCCTCGCGCTCGTACGGAGCGTCTCGCAAGGGCCCGCGACCCGCGCTGCACCAGCTGCCGGAGGGCAAGATGGCAGACGGGCCTCGCTCGGCGGGTCCGCTGCAGTCATTCAGCCAGAGTGATCCCCGCGCAGTCTTGCACACGACGCTGGCGCCTGACAGCCCGCAAGGCTTGATGAGCAGTTCGCCGGCGAGCGCGCACGATACCAATCGAGCCTCCAAAGGCGCCGTGACACCACAGTCGCGCCCGCGAAGCCGCGGACAGCTGCCGCGCACCAAGACGATCCAAGGTCTGCAGACTCCAGAGACGTCGGCCGACGTCGCTGTCGCGGCCCGTCCGCCAACGGCTAGCATCGGCAAGGGCATCGCGCGGCGCAACAGTCTCGGCGATCTGCGCATTCCTGCCCGCATCAGCAAGGCGCAGGACGGCTTGCGCGCCAACATGGACCAGGTGCGCGAGTTCGCTCGCGGTGTCGAAGGTGAGTGACGCAGCGGGCGATGATTTGTCACGACAGACTGACGAGGCTCCGCAACGCAGAACTCAAAACGATGCGAGCACGATACCGCACGCTCATGAGCGAGATCCGCGACGAAGAGAGCTCGCGCTTTCCTTCTGGGCGCGTCAGTCCGGTGGAGCTACTCGGCACGCCGGCTGCCGTGGCGGCTCAAGTGACTTCACTCGAGTCGTCGCTTTCGGTCTGGTGGGAGATGGCCGACGTGCTAGTCGGCCTCGGTGAAGGACGCGGCGTCACCGACAGCGAGGCGAACCTCGCTACCTTGACACACTCGCCCGATCCTCGACGCGAGAGGTGCATCACGCTCGATGCACCCTCCACGATTGGCAGACGCGGGTCCGACCTGCTCGAGCCCCACTCGTTCGCGTCGGCCTTCAGCCAGAAGTCGTCGACAGGCGCTCAGCAGCTCTCCTCCGGCCAGTCAAAAGCGAGCCACGGCAGTCACCTCTCAAGCCATGCGATGGGCAGCTCGCGGTCGGTCGCGCCAGGCCGTGAGATCGACATCCTCTCGGCCATGCTCGCCGGTGCTCCACCGGACCAGATCTCTCCGCAGAGGAAGGGCCCCGACCTGAGCCTCTACACGATGGGCGGAAGCGTTCAGCAGAAGAGCCCTGTGCCCGGACCCAACATGTCCGTCACCAGCCTGACGTTCGCCGAGCCCGAGCGCCCAGCCTTCGACGAGGAGGAGATCGCCAAGCGGCGCGTGAAGCGCAGCTCACACAGCTGGCGCACGGCTCCAGCCGGCACCAGTCCGTTCGTCGGCGCATCTACGGACTCCCTCGTTCCCGGCGAGACGTCGCGCGAAGGCGAAGGCCGGCGCGCCGTCAAGAAGGCCGCGAGGGGCCTGCAGAGTCTTCTCGAGCTCGTGCGCTCCTTCAAGATCAACGACGATCCGCCGGAAGATGCCACCAGCAGCTCGTACGTGTCCAACGCGTCGCAGGTGTCCTTGTCGCGGCGTCTCTCGCGCACATCCGCCGGGCCGCGCAAGCCTGCTGCTGAGCCGGCTCGAGCGCCCTCTTCTCCTGCGGCTGCGACGCCTGATCGACGTCGGCGTTCGTGGATGGGCAAGAAGCGCGCCGATCTGTCTGCATCGTCTGCCGAGCTCGGCGCATCGCCTCGCCGCAAGCGCTCGGCGTCACGGCTGTTCAGTCGCGAGCTCGAGAAGAACGAGCCGGTGCCAGCGCTGCCTTCGCCGGGCAGCTCTCGTGTCTTCAGCGGCGCATCTGCGAAGACCGCCGTCAGCGCCGGTGACTCCAGCATCGACAGCGAGTGGAACTCTGGCTCTGACTTTGACACCTCGCTCTCGGGCCTGAGGCAGTCGGTCGACAACAAGCCCGGCGCGCCTGTCGCTGCTCCTCCGCCCGACAGTCGACGGCAGCGTGTCCTGTCGTTCCTCGGCGGGCGGCCGCGTGGTCAGTCCATCGTCAGCGCTCACTCGGGCAGCAGTCCAGCAGCTTCAGTGCTGCGTCTCGATTCTGCAGCCTCTCCTCAGCCAGGCGCCTCCGCACGGCAGCCGGATGACGCGAGCTTCTCGTCTGCAAATGCTGCACAAGCCGCAGCGCCGCCCGCTGTCTCTCGCTCTGCCTCACACGCTCCGAGCGCGTCGAACACACGCTCTTCGCAGCCGAAGGACAGCCGGCAGCGGCCGGGCTCCTACAATCGCTCCTTCTCCGTCGGCGTCACTTCCTCCTCAGACACCTCGACGAGCACCGGACGCGGCCGTCCAGCCTTCGAGAGGCCAAGCCACAGCAGCATCGAGAGCAGCGAGGCCGGCTGGGCGCTCAGCTCGCCCGGCATGTCGCCGCAGCCTCCGACGCGCTCTGCTATCACGACCTCCGGCGCCGTCAACGACGCCGAGGCCGCCACGTACCGCAAGCTGGCGCTCAGTCCCCAGGCCATCCCAAGCCTGCTCATCTACGTCAAAGCCACGTGCCAGCACTGTGCGCAGGGCGTCGTCGAGCTCGAGGCACTCTCCAAGCGCGCTGCGGCCACACCGGCGAACTACTTGTCCGCCGGTCTGCCGCCGACGAGCAGCGGCTGGGCGTCTGGCAAGCCCGTCGGCGCGGCCTTCGCCTCAGCATCCGCTGGCAGTTCGGGCGCCCGCAACGACGACGATCGGCAGGCCACTGTCCGTGCCCCGCGCGACAGCGCACGACCCTCAGCTGGCCTGACGTCGCGCCAGTCGCTGCGCGCCTGGAGCGGCGCCAAGCCGCCTTCTTCCTGATGTTGTCCCGGATCCTTCCTCATTTACCTGCCACCTCTTGCATACCATACCTCGTTTCTCGGCCACGTTACCTCTGCGCCCTCTTCATCCGTTCCCTTCTCTTCCCATCGCCAGGCCGCTAATTGAGATGCGCATCCTCTCGGACTCGCTGGTGACGTGTGGGCTGCATTGGGGAGTAAGAGTACAGGGGTGACCTGGGGTCAGGTGGTGACGCCCGGCGCGGCCTGCAGGAAGTTGCAGACGCGCCGCAGGTCGCGCAACGAGAGTGGCGGCGGAGACTTGTTCCCGACGCCTTCTCGGTCGTGATGCGGATGTGAGCACAGCGAGGCGTCGTCCGCAGCTGACGCCGCCGTCGGAGCTGTCGCAGCGTCTGCAGCGGCGACCACGCCAGCGGCGCGACCTTCCTTGAGGTCTGAGGAGAGCACCTGCTCGACGCCACTGTCGTCCGCGGCCGCCTCGTCGGTGTCGACGAAGCCGAGCTGCGAGGGCACATCGACACCGGTGTTGATCTTGACGATCTGACTGAAGAGGTAGGCGAAGGTGGCCTGCATCGCGACGAACTTGCGCGCCTCGAGCACTTCGCGGCGTGCCTTCTCATCGAGGCCCTCCGCGCCGGCCGCGAGCGGACGCGAGCGGCTCGTCGGTGACGGACTGGACGTGCACCCGGTGCCCGTGGAGTCGACGTCTGCATCCGAGTCCGCGCTGCCGCGCTTACGCATGCCAGATGCGGAGTAGGCGCTGCCGTGCGTGCCGGTAGATGCCGAGTCCTCTGACCTTGGCGCGGCATCGGGCGCGAGGGCAGCACGGCTCCGGGCGACCGGAGAGCTGCTAGGATTCGACGCCTGGCCTCCAGGCGAGGCACCGGCGGCGGCACCCTCCGGCGTCTCCGCCGGCACTGCAAGCGATGCATCGAGGTTGTGCGCGGGAGTGCCGGGCTCCCTCGCCTTGCCCTTCGTCTCGGCAAAGTCGGGTATTGGCTTGACAGCGGGCGCGATGACCTCGTGCGCGGCAAGATCCGCGCCCTTCTTGGCGTCGGCCTTCTTGGCTGGCGCGTCGGCGAGGAACTGCTGGCTGAGGCGGTGCAGCTCCTCGTACGCCGACTTGTTGTCCTGCTGCAGGCGAAGGACCTCTTCGAAGTCTGCGCAAAGGCAGAGCTCAGCACACAGCTGCGAGTGGTCGGCCGCGCTTGCACTCACCGTCCTTTGCCGCCTCGCGCTTGCCCATCCCAGCGCGACTGACGCCGCGCCTGAAGTAGGCCTTGTGATTGCGCGGACTCAGCACCAGGGCTGCCGAGCAGTCGCGCTCGGCCTCGTCGAATCGGCTCAGCTTGAGCAGGCACGCGGCTCGGTTGAGCGGGTATATCGGCTCGGACGCATCGTAGCCCATCGCGCGCGTGTAGTGCTCCGTTGCCTCGGCGTACTTGCCCGATGCGTAGGCATTGTTGCCCTAGTGCCGGAGCATCAGCGCTGGCCGGCTCAGGAGCCTGCGCGACAACTCACCTGCTCGCGGATAGCACGCGCCAGCGCCTTTCTGTACTCTGCGCCCGTCTTCTGGTCGTCGCTCGCTGCAAGGCCCTCCTTGCCCCGCAGCTCGCGATTCTCGCGCTTCATGCGCTCGTACTGCGTGCTGAAGGCACCTCGCGTCGCGCCAGCTCCGTTCGCTTGCAGCTCTGCCGCAGCCATGCGCGTCATCGAGGAGGCCGTCGGCGGCTGCGCGTGCGCCACTGCCGTGCCGCTGGCGTGCGTCTGCGAGGCCTCGAGCTCGCGCGTGACGACTGTGTAGAACAGATCCAGGCCGTCGAGACGCGTCAGCGTCTCCAGCGCGCCCTTGACCTTCGGCAAGGACAGCGGGTCGATCGCCTCGGCCATGTCCCCTAGCGGTGCGACGTCAGCCCTCGCTGCCTCGACACTCGCATGCTGCCGCACTCACAGAGCGTCTGAGCCATGATCTCCCACGCATCCTCCACGCGGTCACGCCAATCGCCAGTCCACTGATCGTCGACCCAAGAGTTGGCCAGCAAATCCTCCACCCAGCGGTGCAGCTCAGACGCATCGATGGGTCTGATACCAGCTGGCGGCGTGCACGGCGTCGTCTTGACAGACTTGACGAGGCGCTCTAGGCACGGCAGACATGCCGCAAAGCTGCACGCACACGGCGGACCCCAGGTCTTGAGATCGCGGCCATGCCGGACGGCCTGCAGCACTCCACTTCAGCACGCGCCCAGCAGCCCGACTCGCGGCTGCTACTCACGAGATCGCACAGCAGATCAAAGCAGTCCTCCGTCGAGAGCCTCAGCACCACATCGCCCAGCTCCTCTTCGCAGGCCAGCCGGATCTGGTTCTGGATGCCTTCGCGCGTGCTCGCGTCGCTCGCCATGGTGTTGATCAGCTGGCTCGAGCGGTCAGCCAGTCGCACGGGAGTCGCAAATCCCGCAGCGCTCACAGCGGGCGAGAAGCCATGGTCGATGAAGGACATCAGCTTGTCCTTCAGGACCTGGTCCTGCAGGCTGTGCAGCGACGAGGCGTCAGGAGCAGCGCATAGAGAGCATCAGACGCCTCTGCACGCACTTCTGGACCATGCCGCGGAACAAGGAGGGCACGGCGAGGCGGAACGACGAGCTGAAGAGATCGGAGAGCAGGCTGGCGACACGGCGCATGCGAGCGGGGTCGATGTCGGTACTGCAGAGAACGCTGTGAGCGCCGCACTTGCGGGCGCAGGGCGCAACGCAGCAGCTTCCGCCCACTCACTGATCGCAGTTCTCCGCATTGTCATCATGGGCCCCGTGAGCGCCAAGCGCTTCGTCGTGCAGCCCGCCGAGCGGGCCGTGCTGCACGTGCTCGTGCTCGTCGTCGTCATGCGGCGGCGGCGGCGGCAGCACCGACGAGGTGAGCGGGCCGGCGCGCGCCGCGGCCCGCTCCTTCTTGCGCAGCTTCGTCGAGCCTCGCGCCATGGCGCGCGACGGAGAGGCCGCGAGGGCCGCGCGCTGCTTGTCGAGTGGAGCACCTGGCTGGCAGAGATGGAGCGGCAGTGTGGGCGCGCCAGAAGCACAGAGCCGAGCAGCGGCTGCGATGCCGTGCGGCTGTGCCGATTGGTGCGCAGCAGCTGGCGCAGGTGTGCGGCCTCGAAGAGGTGAACAGACGGCGGGCGGATGGGGTCGAGAGACAAGCGCCGCAGATGGCTTTGAGGGCGTCCTTGGCCCTGTCCAGGCCGGCACGGCGCCGCGGCCGCGGGCACCTCGCCAGTCTCGCGCGCGCGCGCCTCGCCCGGCACGTCGTGCAGCGGCGCGCGTGCACAGCCCGCCGCCGCGCCGCGGATCCAGGCTAGCGCGCCCTGCCTTGTTCTGCTCGCTGCTGCCACGGCTCGTGCGCTCATGCAAGCGCGAGCTCAGGCTTCTCTCTTCTCAGCAGAGCAGCTGCAGGCTATGCTGTCACGGACCATGTTGGTGCTCGTAGAGCTCAGGCACGGACGCGGCAGCCCCTGAGCTCGGCGCTCGGTGCCTTGGTCACGTGCGCGCCCTAGCGCCCTGTTCCCACGGCGCGCTGCGATGCAGGTGATCGGCGAGGCAGCGGCGCGCAGTGCGCACGGCCACTGCCCAGCACAGCGAGCTCGCCGGCACCTCTGGCTCAGCTCCACACCCTCGCCCACACCTCACCACCAGCGCCTCTCACCCCATGGAGGAGCTCGGCATCTCCACGCGCGCCGCAGAGCCGACGTTTGACGATGTCGTCGCCGAGAAGACGGCCGTGCACCAGCACATGGCGCAGGAGCAGGACACGTTCCTGCGCTACAAGAAGCTCACGCAGCACCTCGAGTTCCTGAGCACCATGGAGGACTACGTGGTGAGTGTGAGACCGGCTTGGCGCGCGGGCACGAGCGGCAGGCGACCAGTGGCGCGTGGTGCAGCAGTGAGGGGGCAGCGGCGGTCACGCGAGCAGCGAACGCTGCGGAGGAGCAATGGACTGCGTGCTCCTTTGGCCGACCGTTGCCGCTGCCTTGAGCACACTGCGCACCGTACGTTTGAGGTGCAGCAGCCTCTGCGCGCTCGTCATCTGCTGTCAAAGAAGCCAACCGGCTTCCCTTGGCAATTCTCGAGCCGCACGCTGGAGCTCTTGCTGAAACGTGACGGCCCTGCAGAAGGACGAGCAGCGGAACCTGAAGCGGGAGCTGGTGCGGGCGCAGGAGGAGGTGAAGCGGATCCAGTCGGTGCCGCTGGTCATCGGACAGTTCCTCGAGCCGATCGACCAGCACACGGGCATCGTCGGCTCGACGACGGGCTCCAACTACGTTGTGCGCATCCTCAGCACCATCGACCGCGAGCTGCTGAAGCCGAGCAGCTCGGTGGCGCTGCACCGGCACTCCAACTCGCTCGTCGATGTGCTGCCGCCGGAGGCCGACTCGTCCATCTCGAGTGAGTGCGATGCGGTAGCTGTGCGGCGCGGGCGCTGATTGGCTGCGGCAGTGCTGGGCCAGGACGAGAAGCCGACAGAGACGTACGCCGACATTGGTGGCATGGGTGAGTGCTCTTGCAGGAGGGCACGCAGCGCTCCTGCTGACAGTCCGTGCGCGACGCAGACATCCAGAAGCAGGAGATCCGCGAGGCCGTCGAGCTGCCGCTCGTGCAGTTTGACCTGTACCGGCAAATCGGCATCGACCCGCCGCGAGGTGTGAGTGCAGCGTCGCAGGCGCTCCGTCGCTGCCATTCACACAGCTTTCTCGCAGGTGCTGCTGTACGGCCCGCCAGGCACGGGCAAGACGATGCTGGTCAAGGCCGTGGCCAATGCCACCACAGCCTCGTTCATCCGCGTCGTGGGCTCCGAGTTCGTGCAGAAGTACCTCGGCGAGGGCCCACGCATGGTGCGCGACGTCTTCCGCCTCGCGCGTGAGAACGCACCGGCCATCATCTTCATCGATGAGATCGACGCCATCGCGACGAAGCGCTTCGACGCGCAGACGGGCGCCGACCGCGAGGTGCAGCGCATCCTGCTGGAGCTGCTGAACCAGATGGACGGATTCGACCAGGGCAGCAATGTCAAGGTGAGTCTCGCGCGCCGGCGACGCGGCGGTGCGAGGCTGACGTGCCGGCTGGCAGGTCATCATGGCGACGAACCGCGCAGACACGCTGGACCCAGCTCTGCTGCGGCCCGGTCGTCTCGACCGAAAGGTGAGCGCCTTTGCCTGGACGAGCGCTAGCTCTCTGCTCATCACGCGCGCTTGCAGATCGAGTTTCCGCTGCCGAGCCGGCGTGAGAAGCGTCTCATCTTCCAGACGATCTGTGGCAAGTGAGTACAGCGACGGAGGGACGGCACGTCGCTGAATGCTGACTCGCCGCATCGCGCAGGATGAATCTGGCGCCAGACGTCGACCTGGAGGACTATGTCAGCCGGCCCGACAAGCTGAGCAGCGCCGAGATCTGTGCGTGCCTTCACACAGTCCGCCGTAGCACCTGCTCACACACCCCGCGCTCGTCCAGCTTCCATCTGCCAGGCAGCTGGTCTGCAGGCAGTGCGCCGGAACCGATACGGTGCGCACACCGGCGTGCTGGTGCCTCTCCTGTCGCTGACGCTCGCTTGCGCCCCCAGTGATCTTGCCTGCCGACTGTGAGTCATTGTTGCTGAGTCTTGCACCTGACAGTGTGCTGACTGCTTCTCCTCGCAGTCGAAGAGTGCGTCTCGGCGCCTGCACCAGCCACCCTTGCGCCATACTCACGCCTCACTCACTCTGCAGGGCCTGGAAGCAAACAGTCAAGAAGGACGGCGACGGCAAGATGGACTTTTACCAATGAGCGCGCGGCCGTGGCAGGTGCTGTATCTGCGCAATCCATCATTACACAGAGCACTGGCCGGCATTTTCAGCCACGGGGCGCTGCCGAGGGCCCTTGCTTCCGGCTGCACGCGACGCCGCTGGCACGCGATCTGACGTGCGGCCCAGCACGCAGTCGTGTGAGCTGCATGAGGTGGCGGCAAGATGACGAGCCGTCGGGAAGGTTGGGCCCCGCGAGCGGCCGGGAGAATGCGGGGTGGATGCGGTGCCCCGCACCCCTCGAGGAGCGGCGGTCCGGCGCTGCCCGATCAAGGCTTGGCTGCCAAGCCCTGCGAGCTGCACGCTGGCTCCGACGACGCCCAGGAGGCGTAGCGTTGGGAAGGCACGGAAGCTGCAGAGGCTGCTCAGCCGAGTCGGTGGCCGGCAGGGGCCAGAGGGCTTGGCCTGCACGTCGCGGTCCGAGTCGGCGGCTGGAGCACGCTACGGCGGGAACGCGCGGGCTCGCCGGTCCGATCTGGAGCCCCGCAGCTGCGCAAGCGAGCCCCCGACTGCGCTGCTGGAGTGGTGCCGCTGCTGCACCTGCGCTGACATCCCGTACGGAGCCCCGCAAGTGCAATGCAAGCGGCAGCAGCGGCGCCGGCGCCGTCGCCGACGCCGTTTGTGCGGCTTGCGGTGCGGAGCTGCGCCGCTCCGGACGCTCCCGTGCGCCTCTCGGGCTTGGCACGGACCGTTGCGCGCGCGCGAACCTCGAGACAGCTGCAGCTGGGACAGACGCAGCGATGGACGCAGCCTTGGCCCAGCAGCGGAGTGACAGGCACATGCAGCTCAAGCATCGAGCGCACGACTCCGAGCGAAGGTGCCTGAATGCTGGCTCAGCGTGCAGCATCTGCAGAGGCCGCAGAGGGTGCCTGGCCGACCTTGCCAGCAGCGCGCTCGAGGGCCAAGGCGAGCGCAGCGCCTGCGATGCGCCGCAGCTGCGGCTGCTTTCCCCGACCCCAGAGACGGCCCAGCCCGACGCCGCAGCGTCCAAAATTGCGCCATGTGTCAGAGATAGAGCGCCACGTCGCCCGTCGTTCGGACGAGGGCCAAGGGCGCGGAGTGAGCGCCGAGCGAGAGCAGCGGCATCTGGGGGGGCGGATCGGCATTCTGCGCCGCCTGGCCCACCCGCAAACGCGCGGCTCATCATCCTGCCGCACCAGCAGCGGCGGCCAAGCTGCCCTGCCGCTGGCGCGGTGCTGCGAGCTCGAGTTGCATGCGCATGATGCCCTTGCGCAGAAGAGACGCCTGCCGCCTCCGCCCGCACCGAGGAGGCGCACGGACGGCTCATGCGAGCGGAGTGGGCAGCGCTGCGCGGTGCCTGCTGCTGCGCTGCTGCAGCTGGCGGGTGCCGTGTGCCGCAGCAGCAGCATGCAAGAGACGCAGCTGCCGGCACGAGAGAGTTGCACCGCGGCGCCGACGGCCGCCGGGGCCGTCGATGGTGCGCTTGCTGCACCCTTGCGAGGTGAGCGCTGCCAGCAGCGACGCCAGCACCGCGGAAGAAGCAGACGCACCAGCGCCGGCGGACAGCGAGGACATCGCCGAGATGCCGGCGCCGTGAGTTTGCGTCGTGCTTGCGCCGGCCCGCCCCAAAACGTTGGCTGCAGCCGCCTTCTGTTCATGCGACTTCTTCAACTCGTGAAGTGCCGACGCCGGCGGGCAGCGGCACTGCGCCAGCAGGCAGCAGCACACAGCGCCGGGCCCGGCCACGTGCACAATTCCCGTGCGCCGTCGATGCACCCTCGGCGGCGGCGGCGCTGCTGCGATGGCGGCTGTCTGGCCCTCTTGCTCGCTGTCGCCGGGCCAGCAGCATGAGAGGCATCCTGCGGGTGCTGGGCAGCGGGCGGCGCAAAGCAGCATCCATCAGGAGTGGGGAAGCGGGCAGGGGCAGCCCAGCTCGACGCACGGCCCGTGATTGGCTGGGCCAGCCTGCGCCTGGCAGAGCACGGAGCCATCCGAGGCGAGGCACCTATTCCTGTGCGCCGCGCCGCGTGGGCGACAAATGCCCTATACCAAGCCGAATGAGCCTCGAGCCGAGGGGCGCTGGCGCATGCCTGGCCTGACCTCTTGAATGCTTGGCCCATCACTGCGCCCAGGGCGACGTCATTGAGTGCGCAGAGCGTACGGATACGGACGCTGGCCGGTGCGCTGCGAGGGGGGCATTGCCAGGGGCGGGCGCGCGCACGCTGAGGCTCAGGTGCAGATGCAGGCGCGCAGCGCGGCCGGCGGCCGGTGCACGTCGGCGGCACAGCGGTCCGAGCTTGGCTGGGCGCCGTTGCACGCCGCCGCCGTGTATTCGCAGCGTTCGAATCAAATATACACGGCTGCGCTCGAATAAGGAGCGCCGGATCCAGGCCTGACGCCCACGACACTGCTCGGCGGGCGCAGGGCCAGACGTGCTGCGGCGCGCGAGGGCGGTGTGTGTGCGCGCACGGCGGCGCGATAACACGCCCGCGCTCGCGGGCGGCAGCATGCCTCGCGCGCAGCCAAGCCGGCGCCAGAGCGGCGCGCAGGAGGCCTCTGGCGCGCAGGCGGCAGAGTGTAATGAAGCGCCCGCACCCGAGCCTCGCAGGCGGCAAACAGCGCCGCAGCGACACAGACCTGCGCCCGCACCCGCCGCTCTGCCAGCCGCAGCTGCAGCCAGCCGCAGAGAAGCAGCAGCATGCAGGAGCGGAGCGAGCGCCGGCGCCGCACGCGGCGATGGCTCATCTCGTGTGGCGGCGGCGCAGCGCCCTCTCGCCTTCTCTCGCTCGGCGGAGTAGGGTGCAGCCCGCGCGCACACTGCTGCGGTGCCGCCGGCCGAGGGCGAGGAGCAACGCCGCGCTCCGGAACGGGGTGCGGCAGGCGGCCAGCGGCAGCGCACCGCAGATGAGAGGGCTGGGCGCCGCGGCGGCACCGGAGCGCCGTCGGTGCGGCCGCACTCGGGGCCGCGCGCGGCTGCTGTCCTGCCCGCGCTGGCGTGCGTGCTTGCGCCTGCTTGCTTGCGCCGCGCCGGCGCTTCCGCACCGTGCACGCCAGAGGCGCCGCCGAGCCCGAGGGGCAGGCACGCGGGCAGTGTGCGGCACAGCGGCAGGCAGCCGCTGGCCCACGGGGGTGCTGCTGGCGCGGCTGCACGTACGTGCCGCGGCGCCCGGCGCGTGGGCGGGTGGCCGGCGCAGATGCAGCGCAGCGCGGCGCGGCGGCGCGGCAGAGAGATGCTCGCTCGCCGCATACCTGCCCAGACACAGCACGCCGCACGCACGCCGCACCGCACCCGCGCCGCCCTCGCCGCGCCGCAAACGCCTCAAGAGGCGTCCAAACGCCCTTCCAGCGCCCACTTTTTCGCACCCGTCCCCTGGCCCTTGCTTGCGATCCACGTGTCGTCCGTCCCTAACCCCTCGCCCCCTCCGGCACTCAAGCGCCGTCGCTCCTCTTGGCGATCAGCACTGACTACGCCGCTGCGCCCCTCGCGCAGTCTGCTTCTGTCTGCTGCCAGCCCCCGCCAGCCCTCCTCACGGCCGTAAAACGGCCTGCCTTTGGCGCTTCCTCACCCACATCTTCGTCTGGCACCACATCCTCCTCCGCTTCACTTCCTTCACCACCCACCCACCATGTCTTCCTCCGAGCTGGCCCCGGCGGCCGCCCCGCAGGAGAAGAAGGTCTCCAAGCACCGCGACATTGTGAGTGCCGTGCGCGCGCGGCCGTGCTGCCTCTGGTGCACCCGCTGATGTGCGCACTGCGCCTGTCAGGACGCCGAGCACGCCGAGAAGGGCGGTGCCAAGCATGCGCTCGTCGACATGAGCACCATCGAGATGACGGCCGAGGACCTGTACGACAAGGAGAAGGTCGACCTCGAGTCCGTCGAGCTCGAGGACGTCTACCAGCTCCTGCAGTGCACGGAGGCCGGTCTCTCGACCAGCGAGGTGCAGCGCCGCCTCGAGATCTTCGGCCCCAACAAGCTCGAGTCGAAGGAGGTCAACCCCATTCTTCAGGTGAGCAGCTCGCGCGCGCAGAGTCCTCTCGTGTGCGGCAGCGGCTGACCCGCGCGCGCAGTTCCTCTCCTTCATGTGGAACCCGCTCTCCTGGGTCATGGAGGGCGCCGCCATTGTGGCCATCGCGCTCGCCAACGGCGGCGGCAAGCCGCCGGACTGGCCCGACTTCGTCGGCATCGTGCTGCTCCTGCTCATCAACTCGACCATCGGCTTCGTGGAGGAGCGCAGCGCCGGCAACGCCGTCAAGGCGCTCATGGAGTCCCTCGCGCCCAAGGCCAACGTGAAGCGCGACGACAAGTGGGCCGAGATTGAGTCCTCCGAGCTCGTGCCCGGCGATGTCATTGCCGTCAAGCACGGCCAGATCGTGCCGGCCGACTGCCGTGTCTTCGAGGCCGTCAACGTGTCCATCGACCAGGCCGCCCTGACCGGCGAGTCGCTCCCCGTCAACAAGAAGGCCGGCGACCAGTGCTTCAGCTCCTCGACCTGCAAGCAGGGCGAGTTCGAGGCCGTCGTCATCTCGACCGGCGCCAACACGTTCTTCGGTCGCGCCGCCGCGCTCGTCGGCCAGGACGACGACTCGACGGGCCACCTGCAGATGATTCTCGGCCGCATCGGTCTCTTCTGCATGGCCTCGATTGCCATCTTCGTCGTGCTCGAGATTGTCATCCTCTACCCGGCCTTCCGCTACTCGTACCGCGAGGGCATCGAGAACATCCTCGTCCTCTTGATCGGTGGTATCCCGATTGCCATGCCCACCGTGCTCTCGGTCACGCTCGCCGTCGGCGCCGGTCAGCTCGCCAAGCACAAGGCCATCGTCACGCGCATCACTGCCATTGAGGAGCTTGCCGGTGTCTCGATTCTCTGCTCCGACAAGACGGGCACGCTCACGACGAACAAGCTCACCATCGACCGCGAGCTCGTCAAGACGTACAGCGAGCACTGGACGCAGGCCGACGTCGGCCGCCTCGCCGGCTACGCCTCGCGCACAGAGAACACCGACGCCATCGACGGCTGCTTCATGAACTTCGTCGGCGGCCCCGAGATGGCGCGCAAGGGCATCAAGCTGCTCAACTTCATGCCCTTCGACCCCGTCGACAAGCGCACGGCCATCACGTACCTCGACGAGGCCACCGGCAAGGTGTGCCGCGCCACCAAGGGCATGACGGGTGTCATCATCGACCTGTGCTCGCGCAACAAGACCGACGCCCAGGAGACGGCGCTCGAGAACGACGTCGAGGACTTTGCCAACCGCGGCCTGCGTGCGCTCGCCGTGGCGTACGAGGACGTGCCCTCGGGCGACGCCGACGGACCGGGCAACGGCTTCGAGCTCGTCGGCCTGCTGGCCATCTTCGACCCGCCGCGCGACGACACCAAGGTCACGCTCGAGCGCGCCCAGGCGCTCGGCGTCGAGGTCAAGATGGCCACCGGTGACCAGCTCGCCATCGCCAAGGAGACCGGCCGCCGCCTCGGCCTCGGAGACAACATGTACAACGCCAAGGCTCTGCAGACGGGCCAGCCGCCGGCCGGCTGCCCGTACAAGACGCTCGACGAGATGATCCTCAAGGCCGACGGCTTCGCCGGCGTCTTCCCCGAGCACAAGTACGAGATCGTCAAGCGCCTGCAGGCCATGGGCCACCTGACTGCGATGACCGGCGACGGCGCCAACGACGCGCCCGCCCTGGCGCGTGCCAACGTCGGTGTCGCCGTCGAGGGTGCCACGGACGCCGCGCGCGGCGCCGCCGACATTGTCCTCGTCGAGCCCGGACTGAGCACCATCGTCGAGGCCATCCGCGGCTCGCGCATCATCTTCCAGCGCATGCGCAACTACGCCATCTACGCCTGCGCCGTCACGATCCGTATCACGCTCGGCTTTGCCATCATGGCCTTCATCTGGCGCTTCTCGATGCCGCCGTTCATGATCCTGATCGTCGCCTTCCTCAACGACGGCTCCATCATGACGCTCTCCGTCGACCGTGTCAAGCCGTCGAACACGCCCGACAACTGGGACCTGCGCATCATCTTTGCCAACGCCGTCGCCTACGGCATCTGGCTCTCCGTCTCGGCCTGGGCGCTCTTTGCCGTCGCGTACCAGACGACGTTCTTCGCCGACAAGTTCGGCGCCGAGATGCCCTGGGGCGTCAACGGCGACGCCAACCACCCGAAGCTGCACATGATCATCTACCTCAACACCGCCATCGCCGCCCAGGCCCTCATCTTCATCACGCGCTCGCACAGCTTCTTCTTCATGGAGCGCCCCTCGTTCGCCCTCATGGGTGCCTTCTGCCTCGCCCAGCTCGTCTCGACGATCATTGCCGCCTTCGGCGACTGGGGCTTCTCCGACGTCGAGGCCATCAGCGGCGCGTGGATCGGCATCGTCTGGGTTTGGACCATTCTGTGGTGTGAGTGTCCCCAAACCTTTCTCCTTCGCCTCCGGTGATCCCTACTGACGGTCTTTATCGAATAATCGCAGTCTGGCCGTTGGATTTCATCAAGTGTTAGTATTTGCGTTGTTCTGGAGGTCCTGGGGGTCTCTGGGCGTCGTCGGCGGGCCGAGGGGGGTCCGGAGGGGGTCTCGCGGGCGCGGCGGCGCGCGACGCGCCTGCACTGTGCCCCGGCACGTGACACGCGCGCCGCGCCGCCGCCCCGCGCCTGCAGCTGCCGCGCCCGTGCGCGCGTGGGCCTCCGCTCCCTGCCGCACCACCTGCGCTCCATCGAACATCCTTCTGACACCCTCTCCTTCTCACAGTCGGCATGCGCGCCCTCATCGCCCGCCTCATCAAGAACGAGAAGGTCGTCGCCGACCCGCTGGAGCGCACCATGTCGCGCACCACGAGCCGCGCCGGCTCCATCGCCACGGGCGCTGGCTACAGCAACCGCGTCTCGTTCCTCAAGAACATGTCCAACAAGGTCGGCCTCGGCGGCAAGAAGATCAACATGGCGCCGAACGAGCTGGCTCGCGTGCAGAGCGTGCAGGCCCACCAGGCCGGCCGCCAGCTGTCGCGCGGCCAGTAAGCGCCACCCTTGACTGCCTTCGCCGCTCGGCCCAGAGGCACCCCCACACTCCTTTTCTTCTCTTCTCTCTCTGCTGCACCGCCTGCGCTGCCGTGTCCCCCTTTCCCGCCCGCTTCATGTTCCCGTCACTCGCCTCTGAGCCAAATTACTCTTTAGACACCACCATCGGCTGCTGCCCGCGTCCGCCGGAGTGCGGTGCGCAGCCCGGTAATTCCATCCTAGCATCGCGACGTCCTGCGTGACCTGCAGTCGTGGTTCTTCGGACGTGAACAGCATACACAGCGAGCCTCTCTGCTTGCCGGCCGGCTGTGCGGGACCCACGTGCTCACGAGGTGGGCGTGTGCTCGAGCCAGCGTCTTGTCGCGATCGCGGCCCTGCCAGCGATGCTCGAGCTCGCCTGTGAGGCGAGCCGCAAGCCTGGCCACACCTGTCGCAGCGCATGTGTCGAGCCGACGTCCAGCAGCGATGCAGCACGGCTCATGCGTCCGGCGCAGCTGCGCAGCACCAGCAGCACGAGCGCACAGCAGGCCGAGGCGGCGGTGGAGGCGCGCAGCAGCATGACAGCACCCTTGGCCCGGCGCTGCGCCAAAAAAGCTGGCACGCATCGCCGCGGCGCTCAGACCCCTGTTGCTTCATCACCACATCACCTACGCCGCACACACAGCCACAGCATCCAGCTACACCCAGCCATCCGGCATGGCCGCCGCGCCGCCTCTTAGCGACGCCTCGGGCGCCTCTGCGCCGCACGCCGTCGCAGCGCATGCGGCGCCGCACCCGGCCGCCGCCGAGGCCGTGCCGCGCGACGCCAACGCCGCCGCCTTCGTCAGCTCGGTCGAGCACGGGCGCCCGCTGAGCATGATCGCGTCGAGCGCCTACAGCGACGACGAGGAAGAGGCAGTGCCGCAGGTGAGTGGCAGCAGGCCCCGGCATCGACTGTCTGCTGACCCGGCTGCAGCGCTCCGCGGCGGAGCAGGAGCGCATCCGGGCACGCGCACCGGCGCGCCGCACGCTCGACGAGCTGCGCATCGAGGTGCACGCCCTGTATGCGCGCGAGTCGTCGGACGGCGCAGCGGTCCGGCTGGGCGAGCTGCCGCGCCTGCTGGCTGCGTTCGATGCGCAGACCGGCCGGCCGCTCGTCTCGCCGAGCAACATGGCGATCATTGAGATGCATGCCGAGCAGGAGCCGGACCTGCAAATGTCCGAGGACAAGTTCGTCGACATGATCACTGCGCTGCACAGCGCAGGCGCGAACAGCGACAGTGAGGGAGACATGTCGCTCGATGTCCTCATGCCCGGACGGGCCGGAGAGAAGGCGGTGGGCGAAGACTCGATGGACGAGGACGTGTCGCAGGGCGAAGACTCGATGGAGGTGTCGTCGTCCTCGGACGAAGACGTGCGAGCGTGGCGAAGCCGCGCCATCTCTTCGAGCCCTCCAGGCACCGCACTCGCGGTGCGCAAGCGTGGCTACGAGGCGTTCCCTCGCTCGCAGGACCAGCTAGACGACGCCGACGCGCCTGTGCGGCGCCTGCCGTCGATGCTGCGCCGCAAGACGACGACGTCAGACCCAGCCGAGTCGCCGTTTCGCAACACGCCGGCAGGCGATGAGCGTCGCGTGCTCAGCGGCAAGGGCAAGGCTACCAACTGTCCCAGCGCTTTCACCAAGCCGCGTCCAGCGGCCGTGACACGCGCCCGCCGCACGAGCGACGCTGGCCTCGACGCGGAAGGGACGGTCAACGGCGATGTCGACGACGACTCCATCTCCACGCCGAGCGTGCGTCGCCGGATGCCCTCGCAGCCGCTGCCCGAGATGCCGCGCAGCGCCTCGACTGGCTCTGCGGGCTTTCGCCACTTCCCACGCGCCACGAGCCCGCACAACTGGGAAGAGGAGGCGGCCCTCGCGCAGTTCACTCCGCTGTCTCCTGGCCTCATGTCGCCGCCGCTCATCCGCCAAGCCGAGGCGGACTCTGAGAAGCTGAGCAGCAAGATCAAGACGCTCGAGCAGCAGCATCGCGCCAGCTCGCTGCAGTGGAGCGAGGAGCGCGAGAACCTGCACGAGGAGCATGCTCACGTGAGCGCTGAGCTCGAGGAGGTCAGGCAGAACGTTGCCTCGCTGCAGAAGGAGCTTGTGAGGGCCAAGGAGCAGAAGGAGCAGGCGGAACGTCGGACCGAAGACAGGGATCTCGAGATTCAGGAGAGAGCTGCAGAGGCCGAGCAGTTCAGAGCGCGCAGGGCGGAGTGGGAGAAGGAGAGAAAGCAGCTGCTCGGTGAGTGCTGAAGTGGCACGACGTGTGCTGCCGCTGACACCCCTGCAGAGCGCGCAACAATTAGCGAGGCGGTCGCGGTGGAACGCCAGGCCGAGCTGACGCGTGCGTTGGGCGACGGTGAGAAGCAGCACAAGGAGCTCAGGGAGAACAAGGAGGAGCGCTCGGCGCTTTTCAAGAAGAGTCAGAGGCAAGAGTCGGAGATCTCCGCGCTCAAGAGCCAGCTGCGCAAAGCAGCTCAAGAGCTGCTCGAGCTGAAGGAGCGCGAGGTCCAGCTGCAAGAGCAGATCAATATCATGCAGGATCAGATGCCGGCGGTACGCGCCGGCTCGGGCTTTACGCAAGGTCGCCACCTCAAGGCAGAGCTCGCCGGCGAGGTCAGCTTCGACAACAGCGTCCAGTCGGTCGACGTCGGCGAGACCAGCCTCGCAGACGCCGACACGAGCGGCGACGCAAGCTTCATCGAGACCACCACTGTGCGGCGTCGTGTCAAGGTGCGTCTGAACGTCCTCGAGACCGCGAAGATCTCTGCTAACGTTGGCTACAGCGCTCGCAGCGTGCCGCAGCTGCAACCGAGTTCGCTGAGACGATGACGCAGACGGAGCACGCTGCCGCCGAGATGTCGACGCAAACGGAGCCGGCCGTCGGCGCCGACTCGGCCACGCAGACGGACCAAGCGGCGCCCGTCGAAGCTCTCAAGAAGGATGTGACGGTAGCGGCTGGGCCCTCAGCGCAGACAGAGCAGTCATCTGCCGCAGAGCTGCCCTTGCCGCCCAGCTACCGCGAGGCCGAGCTGGAGCGCGCCGTCATCGCACGCGACCACCCTGCCGTGCAGCTGCACGAGCGCAAGCTCGGCGACCGCGCAGCGCTGCTCCTCGAGTCGGTCTTCCATACCAGCGAGACGCGGCGCTACCATGCGCTGCGAGACGACGTCGGCCGCCGCTGTCTCGTCCTCGAGTCGGCCATCCAAGAGCGCGCCGATGAGGCACGGCTTCGCGCGGCCCGCGAGTCTGCACCGCGCGCCGCACCGACGCCTTCTCGCTTCGCAAACGACAAGCACGCTGCACAGCTGCTCGCCTGCTCGCTCGGCTTCCTCACCGGCGCCGTCGTGATGGGCTACTTCTTCAGCGGCCCGCGCTACGCGCTCGGCTCGTTTGCGCTCGAGGACTCGGCGAGCTGGCAGGTCAGCAACGGCCTCGCCGCCGCGATGCTCGATCTCGGCGTGCCGCTCAGCACCGGCAGCGGCGCCGGCGAGTGGTGGCTGCCGCGCCTGCTCTACGGCTCGGCCAACGTCGTCCGCCGCCACCAGCCCGTCTAGTGCTCGCTGGGCATGCATGCAAGCCCAGCCGATGCCTCCACCCCTCATTCACGATACCACGACCACTGTAGCGACCACGTTCCTTGCTGACATGCCTGTATTACCATCACTTCTTCTGCCCGAGCCCTGCGGCGTGCACGGCGGCCGCCTCGATGCTGCGCGCCACGACGGAGCGCACCTTGCCGTCCTCGAGGTTGAGCAGGCCGGCGATGGTGCAGCCGCCGGGAGCTGCAGCGCGTCAGTGCACGAGCCGAGCGTCCGAATGCCGAGCCACTCACTCGTGACGCTGTCCTTGATCGCGGCCGGGTGCATGCCGGACTGCAGCACCATGCGTGCTGCGCCCTGCATCGCTGTGAGTGCGGTCAGCGACGGCGCGGCCACTGCGCCGGACACACTCACACTGCGCAGCCAGCTCGAGCGCCTCCTTGCGCGGCAGGCCCATCATCACTCCACCGTCGGCCATGGCCTCGAGGAAGACACATGCGAACGCCGGGCCTGAGCCGGCCAGCGCTGTGCATGCGTCAAAGTGCTTCTCGTCAAGGAAGCGGCAGCGACCGACGGCGGAGAAGATCGAGAGCAGCACGCGCCGGTCGTCCTCGTACGAAGGCAGCTTCGGGTTGAGCGTCGAGAGGACCGTCATGCCCTCGCGGATCTGCAGTCAACACTGTCAGCAAGACTGTGCGCTGTCGGAGCAGACAGCGACGGAGAAACAGCAGCATGCCAGCTATTGCTTGCGCTCGGCCTCTCCGAGCTGCATGCCAGGCGCGCTTGACATCTGACGGCGCCTACCTCGCCCGCCTAGCAGCTCCCTGGCACTCACCTTCGACGGCGTGTTGGGCATGGCGCGCACGACCTTGGTGCTGGGGTCGAGCCACGCCTGCATCTGCTCGATGCGCAGGCCGGCGCAGATGCTGCACACGAGCTTGCCTGCAAGAGCCTCGCGCAGGCCCTGCTCGGCCAGCACGTCGGCGACCATGTGCGGCTTGCACGCCAGCAGCACGACGTCGGCGGCGCGAGCGGCGCGCAGGTTGTCCGACACGAACACCTCGACGCCCTCGGCGTCGGCAAACGTCTTGCGCAGGCGGCGCCCGGACTCGGGCCGCGCCACGCAGGCGAGGAAGCGCGACGGCAGGCGCGTCAGCTCGGCGGCGTCGTCGGCGTCGGCGAGCGAGGAGACGGACGAGGAGAGGTCGCCGCGCGCCGCGACGGCCTGCCGCGAGTCGAACACGCCCGAGAGGATGGCGACGCCCATCGTGCCGCAGCCGATGACGGCGAGGGTGTAGTCGGACATGGCGCGTGTAGTGTGAGGGGTGCGAGAGGGCGGGAAGGAAGCGGCGGAAGGGCGAGCAGGCCCAGACCCCGTTGCAGCGGCGCGCGCGGCGCCAAGAAGCCCGAGTCCCGCACTAGCCTCGCCTCTTCTCCCGCCTGCGCTCACTCGAGAGACCAACACGATAGGTTAGCAGGATAGATTGCACGTCGGGTGAGCAACATGCAAGTCAGTACACGTCCGGGAGCACCAATGAGTAGAGAAGGGAGCGTGACGGCTAGTACGGGCCAGGCCGGTAGCCCTGCTGCGGTGCGGGGTAGCCACGCGGCTGGTACTGCGGCTGAGCGTACTGGCCCGGAGCATAGCCGTACTGCTGCTGCGGTGGCGGCGTCTGTGCCGGGCCGTACTGCGGCCAGCCGTGCTGCGGGGCCGGCGTTCGCCACTGCTGCGGTGCCGGTGTGAAGCCGCCGTTGGCGTAGCCGTCGGCGCGGTACGAGTACTGCGAGACGGCAGGGCTGTGCGGGCGCTTCTGCTGCGCCATCTCGAGGCTCTCGGAGCTGGCGTCGGCAAAGTGAGCGCCGCGGCCGTCGGGCCGGGGCCCTGCTGCAGGTCCGAGGCCGGCGCCGTAGCGCTGTGCGCCCATCGGCACGTCCTTGTCGACGTTGGGCAGCGCCGAGTAGCGAGTTGCACCGCCGCCGACAAGGCCGCCGGCGCCCTTGAGGCCGCCCTCCGATGCCGGGATGTTCGACAGCGATGAGTCGGCAGCGCGGCTGTTCCGCCGCCGGCGCATGCAGCGCACCACGATGGCCCAGATGGCGATGAGCGCAATCGCGCCGGCAATGGAGGGCACGAGGATCTTGAGGATGTTGTCCTGCGGACGGGCGTCAGCATGGGATGGAAGCGCGGCATGCAGCACGGCTCACCTTGGTAAACCACGTGCCGGAGCTGCTGCTGCTGGAGCCCTTGCCGTTCCACGTGCCCTCGACCTTGTCGCCCACCTGCACGCCGCTACCGGGCGTGCCGGGCACGCCGTCCTGGCTCGGGTCCTTGAGGAACGAGATCGCCTTGCTCGACGTCTCAAACGCCGGCTTGTTGGTGCTCGTGTCGTTGGCGCCCGTGTACACCCACGACGTCACGTCCGAGGCCGGCGGCGAGCCGCAGGTGACGTTCATCGAGCGGATCTCCATGGCGTAGTAGCCCTTGCTCGTGTACTGGCTCGACGTCCAGTCGATCGGGCCGCCGGCCCACTGGATGACGCCCGGCGGGTTCGTCGAGTTGCCGCCGGCCCACATCGAGACCTGGATACGGCTCGGCGTCGTCGGCCAGCCCGAGTAGTCCTTGGCGTTGACGCTGCGCACGACACGGCCATCGATCTTCCACGCCAGCCGATCTGCGGTCCAGACGAAGCCGTACGTGTGCTGGCAACGAAGTGTGAGCACGAGCAGACACGAGAATGAGGCTACCGCACGCACCCAGTCGCTGACGCTGAAGCTCGACGACGGCGCATTCACGTTGGCCGCCACAGTACCGCCCGTGGGCCGGACGGCCTGCACGAAGAAGTTGGTCTGCAGGTCCTGCGGGTCGTCGGTCGCTGGCGGCAACGTGTCAGCAGCAGCCGGCGGCCGCACCACGCTCCGCCTACTCACTGAACTCCCAGTCGATCTCGTCGCGGTCGTCGCTCATTGTGATGAACGCCGCGACGATGCCGGCGCCGCGGTCGTGCCGCATCTCCAGCTCGACTTCGCCGTACAGCATGTAGTGCGTCGTCGAGATCTTGGCTTGCGACGGCGTCGTGAGCGCCAGCACGACGCCCTCCGGACCTGCGGCCAGGAGGCCACTGTCGAGGGTGAAGGGTGCGACGCTCGCATCGCCGGTGTAGTGCAGGCTGAGCGATGTGGCGTCAGCATCACATTCGCTTTGGAGCTTGGACACCCTGAATGCTCCCGCGGGTCTCGCTTGACACTCACATGGGCTTGAACATGGCGTCGTTCTTGTAGTCGCTCGGCTGGAAGGTGAGGTTCTGGTTGGTGCAGACGGGCATCGGCAGGCACGAGCCGGCCGACTTGGACGAGAGCGGCTGGCAGCCGCCGGCGCTGCGACGGCGGCGTCAGCATGAGCCCGGCGCCAGCTTGTCGAACGCCTGGCATCTCCTGCACCGCCGCGGCAGGGGCTTGGGCTGGGACCCCTGAGCCGCCACTGGCACGTCCACGCTCCACACACTCTCGGTTGCGGCACACCTTCGACGTGCTCTCGCCCCAGTGCTCCGCCAGGCTGAGCGCTGCGTCGTGCTACTCACCACTGCTCGGCCCCGCCGCCGCACGTGCCGCCGGCGCTGCAGCAGGGCGCGTCGCTGTCGGAGCAGGGGCTGGCGACGCTGCACGCATCGCCGGCGCGCGCATGCACCAGCTGCACGCTGGCCGCGGCCAGGCCGGCGAGGGCGAAGAGGGCAGGGCGCACACGCATGGCTTTGAGGATGTGGATGTGGGGACGCAAGCGAGACGAGCGGCGGCCTCGGAGGTTTGTGTGCTGTGCCGGCTGCCGCTGAGGCAGTGCCCCCCGATGAGCTCCACGCTTGGCGCCGGTGTTGCGCGGCGCAGGCCACCTCGCGCTGTGGAGCTGCAGGCACCGCCGCGTGGAGCCGCTTGTGCTGCAGCCCGCAGGCTCGGCGGCGGCACGAGAGAGAGCATCTCACACGCCCCTGACGCTGCCGCTGCGCCGTGCCGCCTCGGCGTCGAAGCTGCCTCGACTTGCCACACCGGGCAGCCGCCGCGCCTGCGCGCAGATCTCGGCCGGCAGCGCGCCGGACGCCGAGCATCCCTCAGCCGAGCAGGCGCCGCTCGCTGCCTTTGTCCTTCAGCAGCGCAGGGCTTGAAGCTTGTACTCTGCAGCATTGCAGCGGCTAGGCAAAGCGCTGCCAGTGTACTGTACAAGCGGCAGCTATTTCTGTAGGGAGAGCGGCTGCGAAGCCAGGGACGTCGAGAGCTGGAGCGTTCGCTCACGTGACCAGCTCTGGGTCGTCCGCTCCCGTCCGCCTCAACCCCTCGGTGCCATCAAGGCTCTTTCATCTGCGCTTGATCCGCGGTGAGGACGCAGCATACCGCCAAAGGAGATCTGCTGCGGCAGGTCAGGCACCACAGAACGTGCCATGGGCAGCAAGCGCACACGCACGCAGCGGCACCGGCAGGGTGTTGCGGGCAGCGAGAGGGCGAGCGACGCCCTTCTTTTCTAGCAGAGCGCAGCCCGTCTAGAGCTTGCTGCAACACCCCGATAGCCAGCAGCAGGCATCCAGGACGGAAGTAGGATTCTCGAGAAGAGGAGGTAGAGTGAGGAAAAGGCCATGTGCTGATGGCGAAGAGGCGGCCCGGCGATGGCGCGCTTACGGCGCACGCGGCCGGCCTTCGCCTTCGCCGAGGCGGGCAGCAGGCGAGCCGCGGCGCAGGCTGACGCGCGCTGCGAGAGCAAAGGCAAGCCGAGCCGTGCGCTGCCGCTCCGCCCGTGCTCCTTCCAGTTCTCGCCGTGCGCTTCCCTCTCTCCCCCACCATCAGATCCGCCTCAGCCGCCTCGGGGTCCGCCGCTCGCACGTCTGCTGCCGTCGCCATCAACACTCTCCTTCGGCCCGCCGCACCCTCACGCCGCCCGCTGCGCACGTCTCGCTTCTCGGCCGCTGCTCCTCTAATCTTCCTGCGCGCTCGCCTTTTTCTTCTCTAGCCCGCACACCCCGCCGCCCCGCGCCCGCCATGGCCGCCGCTGATGTCGTCGCCGCTCCGGCTGCGTCCGCCGAGGAGGAGGTCGACTACGAAGGCCTCGGCGAGGGCTACCCGCTGCACATCAACATGATCGCCGGCGCACTCGCCGGCATCAGCGAGCACGCCGTCATGTTCCCCGTCGATGTCATCCGCGTGAGTGGGCGGCAGCGAGGGTGTGCAAGGAGGGCGCTGCACAGATGCACTGGAGGAGACAGCGACGGGCTGCGCGCGCTGCTACTTGGCAGACCAAGCAGAGAGCATCGTGCTACGCAGCTCCTCCTCTGGCGACGCGGGCTCTTCCGCCACCGGCTGCATGCGCACCAAGAAACGCGCATTAGTGCGCAGCATCGCAGCGGCGCGAGGCCCGTATGCGGGGCCTTCCTGCTGTACCACTGGGCTGCTTCGGCCGGCAGAGACAGTCATTCGTGTGAGGGCTGGCGTGCTCTGCTGGCAGGCGATAAGCCTACTCGAGCGCCGCCTATGCGGCTGCCGGGTCCGCGCGCGGCGTCTGCCGTCAATGCCATCAAGCTAGAGGGCTGCGTCGCTGACACCATCTCTTTCTGCTCTCAGACGCGCATGCAGGTGCTCTCGGCCACACCAGCAGCGACATACACGGGCGTGGCGCAGGCATTGCGGCAGATCTCGTCCGTCGAGGGCGCAAAGACGCTGTGGCGCGGCGTCGCGAGCGTGATCCTCGGCGCCGGCCCGGCGCACGCCGTGTACTTCGGCACATATGAGGTCGTCAAGGAGATGACGGGCGGCAACCGGCAGGGGCATCAGTTCGCCAGCACGGGTGAGTTGCGGGCTGTGATGGCGGCGCAGTGCCGCTCGGACAGGGCACGCGGAGGCAGATCGCGTGCTGCTCGCGCCTGTCTGGGCGTGCGTGCGCGTGCGGGGCGCTACTCGCCAGGTGGCGTGCTGACGCGCATCCTGCGCAGCCTTTGCCGGCGCCTCGGCGACGATCGCAGCCGATGCGTTCATGAACCCCTTTGACGGTCAGTGCACGCTTGCGAGATACGATCTCGTCGCTGGCTCACGCGGTGCGGCGCAGTGATCAAGCAGCGCATGCAGATGCACGGCTCGCAGCACCGCTCCGTCGTCTCGTGCGCGCGCTCCGTGTACGCGCGGGAAGGCCTGCGCGCCTTCTACGTCTCGTACCCGACGACGCTCGCCATGACGGTGCCCTTCACCGCCGTGCAGTTCAGCGTGTACGAGTGGGCGAAGAAGGTCATCAACCCGGAGGAGTCGTACAACCCGACGAGCCACGCCATTGCCGGCGGCACTGCCGGCGCCGTCGCGGCGGCTGTGACGAACCCGCTGGACGTGGCCAAGACGCTGCTGCAGACGCGCGGCAACTCGACCGACGCCACGATCCGCAACGCCAGCGGCATGCTCGAGGCGTTCAAGATCATCCACTCGCGGGAAGGCGCGCGCGGCTTCCTGCGCGGCCTCAGTCCGCGCGTCCTCACCTTTGTGCCCTCTAATGCGCTCTGCTGGCTGGTGAGTCGATGTGGCCGGTGCCGCAGAGGCCTTGTGCGAGGCTGTGCCGCTCACGCGCTCTCTCCGCAGTCATACGAGGGCTTCCGCTTCTTCATCACGCAGCGGCAAAAAGGCCTCTGAGCGCGAGCAGTGCGCCTGGGCGCATCAGCCTGAGCGGGCAGCACGCGCGCGGCGCCGACGCCGCCGGGCTTGGGGCTCCGAGCCTTCGTCGCGTGCGGCCAGTGCCGGCTACAATGCATCAACTATGATACACATCCGGATGGCGAGCAGTGCATTTCGAGCAGCTGGAGGGTAGTATACGCGCACACGCGAGTGCATGGCGGATGCGGGCGCACATAGAGCACAGAATGGAGACGTGAGGCAGGGAGTCGTGCTGGAGAAGGGTCGTGCTGTCTAGTTGTGGCCAACAAACTGCAGGACAAGGCGATCAGCGATGGCAGGAGCGCGGCAGCGAAGCAGCGCACCTGGTAGACAATGCGCCGCACGAGGCCGGAGAGCAGCTGTGGGTTCTGCGCGTATGTGCCCTGCGAGAGTGCACCAACGTGAGCCGGCTGCGACGACGACAGCATCTCACAAAGCGACGCACCATGACCAGTGACATGCCGGCGGAGGTGAGCAGCAGGTCGCCGCCGGGCACGAACGGCACCCAGGACGCCCGGCGCGCGAGAGCCCAGGCGCTCTGCAGCGGCTGTCAGCGAGCAGCACATGCGCGCACCCGCATCGCAAACGACTCACCTCGGCGGCCTTGGGAATGACGTACATCGCCAGCTCGGCGCGGCGCCGCTCGTGCTCGATGAAGAGCGAGAGACACGTCAGGAAGCCGGCGCCCCAGTGCAGCGGGCCGCGCGTAAGGAGGAAGAGCAGCCACTGGGGAACGCGGTTGCGCGTGGTGGGATTCTGCGAAGCACAGCCAGTCAGCTTAAGCAGCCGCCAAAGCGTCGAGCTGAGACGCACCTTCTGCAGGAGGTCCACCAGCGAGTGCGCGCCGCAGAAGAGCGTCTGGAAGATGATGACGAAGACTCCCAGGAACGTCGACGAGCGGAGCGCGCCAAAGCCGGCACGCGAGAGCACGCGCACAGGGCTGGCGGAGCAGCGTCAGCAAGGCTGCACGCGGTGAGCTCTGCGCAGCAGGCACTCACTCCTTGCGGAACGAGCCCATGCGCAGGAAGACGGCGGGCACAAAGTAGAGCGTCGAGTAAACCGGCCTGCACGGGGTGAGCGGAGGGCTCAACGCATGCATGCGTCAGACTCACAGGATCCAGCGCGTCACTTCGACGAAGCGGTCGACCGGGCTCCAGATGTGGTTGTCCTCCCATGGGTGCACGAGAGCGCACGGCACGTATGGCCGCTCAGCCACGCTGGCGCCGTTCGTCCGGTCTGCGGCCTCTTTCCACGCAATGATGCGCGAGGCATTGAGGCCGGTGATACCGCGGCGGTTGTGCTTCGTCGGCGGCAGGTTCGGGTAGCGCAGCTTGCCGTTGGGCATCGGCAGCGCCTCGGGGAACTTGCCGTCGGGGAAGAGCTTGAAGACGTCGTTGCTGTTCACGTTTGGAATCTCCTTGTGCACCTTCAGCGACATGGGCGCGACCTTGGAGGCGTTTGTGATCCACGTCATGTATCCGCGCGGCAGCGTCTCCGGAGCGTCCTGAGCATGGCGGAGTCAGCTGTCGATCTAGGTGCAGCGTGCACAGTCTACTCACCAGCCAGGCGTACATGATTTGGCCGCATGCCAGGCCGAAGGCGAGCACGGCGCCGTACGGGATGTTGACGAGGCCCTTGCCGTGAGCAAGATTGTACGTGCCCTCCAGGCCGCTGCGCACAGACACGAGTGAGCTCGCTGCGCATGCCGCACAGTAAGAGTCCGATAAGAGACTCACCGCACGACGAGCTGCTGCGCCAACCCGATGCGGTTCTCCTTCTTGTCGGCGAGGATGGCAAGGCCAGACACGGCGCCGGCCACATAGGCGTGCCAGACCTTGGAGCGCGGATCCCGCATGAAGGCGCGCTTCTCCTGCTTTGCGCGCAGCTTGGCTCGCTCCTCGGACGACTTGCCCTCCAACTCCTGCCAGCCGCTGCGCGGCGTTGCTGTGCCGCTGCGAGTCGGGCTGCCGTGCTGGCTACGCGGCTCGGCCGCCGGCTTCTTGCCCTCGCTGCGTCCGGCGCGCGAGCTCGGCCGCTGCGGCATGGGCGTCACGAGACGCAGCGTGTTGTGCACCGCCTTGTAGATCGCAGCCCAGAGGCCGAACATCGATGCGAAGCGCACGTTCTCAGGGCCGAAGTAGGCCAGCATGAGGCCGTTGGCGCGGAACGCCCTGCAGCACAGACGCGATCAGCTCTGGTCATCCGCATCGCCAAGCAGCGAGAGCTGGTGGGACAGCGCGCCCGCACACATCGCGCGCCGCGCAGACACAGCTCCATACAGCGCCTGTGTGCATGGCCCACCTTCACTCTGCGCTCTCTCCTCACTCACTTGCTGCGGAACGCCTTGACGAGCGCCAGCAGGAGCATGACTGTGCCACGGCAGCCGAATGCGAAGATCCAGGCCCGCATGCCTCCCCGCAGCTGCGTGCAACTCGTGAGCGCCGAGACTGCCGAGCGCGCCGCATGCTTCACTCACGCTGTGCACCAGCGTGCGCTCCGCATCAGTCGGGATGCGCGCCTGCTCGTCGTCGGGGCGCCAGATCTTGGAGCGCAGCTGCTTGGGGTTCTGCGCCAGCTCGTGCAGGCCGTGCACCGAGAGCGAGCGGCGCAGTTGCTGCGCCGTCTCGGCAATCGACGGCGTCACGGGCCCCACGGGCGTGCGCCAGGGCCCGTCGCCGTCCTGCTCGTCGTCCGAGTCGGGCAGGTCGTGCTTGAGCTGCGTGAAGCCGCCGAGGCGCAGGCCCGGGTCGCGGCGCGGCGGTACGCCGTTGGACGAGGCAGCTGGAGCCGCGCCGGCCGGCTCGGAGCTGGTGCTGCTTGGCGCAGCACTGTCTGGCTGCTGCGCCCGCCGGCTGGGAGAGGTGTCGCCTGCCATCGTGACGCGAGAAGCCGGCTGGCGCGTGGGCGAAAGGCACGGGCGGCGTCGGCGTGGAGCAAGAGGATCAGAGGTGCACGCTGCCGCTCGCGCACACGTTCAGCCTGTGTCGAACGAGTGGTGGATGTGGAGAGCGGGCCGTGGTGGTGGAGCTGGACAAGGCAGCGCCCGCCCTCGCTTTGCATCGCTTGAGGCAGCTGCCGGCACGGCGCGGCGCGGCGCTTCGGAGCATCCGCGTCATGCACGTCGAGGCGCCTCTCCCCGCACTCCGATGCACAAGGCCGGCAGCGCCGCGCCCGCCGACTTCGCGACGCGCGCTGCCTCTGCGTCTGCGTGCCATGCCCTCAGCATCAGGCGCAGTTGATGCTGCGATGCTCCTCTCCTGCTGCGTTCTATTCGGCTGCCTCCTGCACCCCACGGGCTCACAGCTGCCGCGCTCTGCGGCCAGACGAAGGCGACGGAGCACTCGAGCGCACGCGCTACGGCTGTCCAAAGGTTGCCGGAGCCGTGTGCCGCGGCGAGAGCGAAAGTGCCCCCTCTGCGCCAGGGCTCCTGTCAAGAGTCAGCCCTCGGCTGCCGAACGGCACCGACATGGTCGCCGAGCTGTCTGGGGTCCGCGGGAGCACAGACACGCCCGCAGCTGGGAGGCCAGAGCGTGCGCAGCGCTCTGCTGCGGTTCCGAGCGGCTGCGGCGCCCCACGGACGGCCAAGGCTGCAGGCGCGTGAATAAGAATCTGGAGCCGGCGAGCCCGGCTGGCGCGGCACGCTCCTCCACGCGACGGCGATACTCCCGCCGCATGCCCCTGCCTTTGCATCCGCCCTCAACACACGCGCGCCGGGTGATCCGCATAGCATTGCGCTCTCAGGGGTTCACAAAGGCCTGCGCTGCGGCAATGTACAGCTCGTGCACGCGCTGCTCGTTGAAGGCCGTGACGATCTCGGCCTGCTGCAGGCCCGCCGGCGCCAGTTCATCCTGGAGCAGGCTCAGCATCGGCACGTCGCAGGCATACCGGCGCAGCACTCACCCTCCAGGCGAAGGCACGACCGTAGGACCAGCCGCCTTCGCGGTCGTCGATGTCGATGCGGCCGACCGTGCTATTCGCGATGACCTCAGGATAGAGCGCCGCCAGCGTTGCCAGCTCGTCCCACAGCGGCAGGCCGGGCTCGGCAGGCGCGCCGATGAGCTGCGCCAGGAAGCGCTGCTCGCTGCTGGCGCTTGCGCTTGTGCGACCTGCTGCGACCACGATGTCCTCCGGCGGCGTCACGCGCGACGCCGCCTCGTTGATCAGCACCAGACGCTTGAACGGCGCTCGCTGAGAGTCCGAGTCAGCCTTCTGCCGTCTTGCTGTGCTGATGGCGACTCACCAGGACCTTCTTGGCGGCCTGCGGGTCGAAGAGCGTGTTGAAGTCGTTAAAGCTGGGACCAGGTCAGCGGCGTGTCTCTCCGCTCTGGCCAGCTTGCTCACATGTCGCTGTTGCGGACGCTCAAGAGCGACTCGAGGTTGTAGCTCAAGAAGCCGCCTGGCGAAGTGTGTGAGCAAGCGCCCTGGGCCGTAGACGGGCATATCACCGCACCCTGGTAGAACAGCTCCACTCCTTGCGCAAAGGCGGGGTCTCTGACCAGTGCCAGCGCCACGTTGGTCAAAGGCCCGATGGCAACGAGCGTCACCGTCTCGTTGCGCGCTCGTGCGGCCCTGCTGCGCTCTACCAGCACATCTGGGGCCCACTGGGCTGCGGAAGTGGCGAGCTGGCCGGTCAGAGCACGCGGCACCTGGAGAGCGCTGTTAAGCGAGCAGCGCGCGGATGGCTTGGACACGACCCTCACCGCATCGCCCTGGAAGGTCACTCGGCCTGCGTCTGCCTCGTTGCCGGTCGGGTCCGAGCCCATGCTCTCGGCTGTCTCGTTGAAAGGCCGCCAGCTGCCTGCGAACGACAGGGAGCCGGTGTAGTTGATGCCCTGCTCGTAGCCCTGCTGCGTCCGGAGCAGCGGCAGCAGAGCGCCTGGCACTGCGCCGACCGTCTCGATGCGCGATGCGAGCTCTCCCGTGCCGTTGACACTGGCCAGCGCAGCTTGCAGATAGCGCTGTGCGTATGCCTGGCACTGATTGCCCCTGCGGCCGTCGTCAGTGAGGGAGACAAGCCTCATCCGACCACACCTGCGCACCAAGTATTGCCAGACAGGCTCGTCACAGTCAGGTTGCTCACGAGGCTGCTGTCGGCTGCGAGAGCGATGAGGAGCGGCATCGGGCTCTCACTCCAGTCGTTCTGCGGCGGCGGGTCAGCACAAAAGCTGCGGCCACTCCGCAGACCGACTCACATCCAGAATGAGCTCTCGCGGCGCCGCATCGGCCACCACGCCAAAGAATGGCAGGAGCAGCGCTCCCCTGAAGATGTGTGAGAGCAGCATGTCTGTTGAAGTCTGAGGAAGAGGGCCGCTGCCTTTCCTGCACGGATCTGCAGCCGGCTTAGCGTCTTTTTGCTGCGAAGTGGAGGTCGTGCCCGGACGGCTTTGGGCGGCTGTGGGTCAAGGAACTCGACACGGCAGGCGGTAGAGAGCGCATCAGCAGCGCCGTCGCAGCACCATGGCGGGCGGCTGCAGAGAGGAATCTGCATTCTGTGGGTTTCCTTGCGCCTTCAGCTCGTCCTACGTCGCGGAGCATCCCGACACTGTCGGTTGGGAGCACAGTACGCGGCAGTGCTGGACAGGTGCGCATGGGGCCCACTTCGGCAGAGTCGGCAGGCTCTCACCGCTGCGAAGCGAGTCACCGGAACTTCGGTGCGTGCCAAGGCTCATGAGTATTGAAGGGTAAAGACAGGGCGCAGAGGTGGAAGTGAGGAGGATGGGTGCGCAGCCGAGCTCGAGCAGCATGCACGGTCCAGCAGCGCGTGAGGTCACGTGGCGCGCGGCGCCGGCGCGCCGCTCAGGGTCAGCCGGCGGCCGGCGCTGAAGCGCAGCTCTCCCCGCAACCACATCAGCAAATGACACCTGCGCCGGACAGGCAGCCTCGCGGCGCCGACGCTCTCCAGCCCTCATCGTGTGGCGCCTGAGCGGCTCAGGAGCCAGTTGCGATGGCGGCTGAGCAGGGCGCAAGCGTGCCGACGGACGATGCTCCCGCCTCGGGTCCGGCGGCGTCGAGCGGCCCACGGCCCTTCTTCCGTGTGCGGCTGATGAACATCGACCACGTCCTGGTGCATCCCGGCCCGCACGACCGAGCACAGTCGGCCTTCAACCCGCCAGGCGTGCCGCTGCGGCGCGTGCCCGTCGTGCGCATCTTTGGCGCCACGCCGCAGGGGCAGCGCGTCTGCCTGCATGTGCACGGCGTCTTCCCGTACTGCTATGTCCAGTACCACGGCTCGCTGCATCCCGATGAGGGTGAGCAGCTGCAGCGGCTGAGCACTCATCGCAGCGTGCTCATATACCTGCCACAGTCTTGGCGCACATTGCCCGGCTCGGCCGTGCGCTCAACGCCAGCCTGGCCGCGTCCCTGCGGCGCGACCTGTCCAACCCGCTCACTGCCACCTCGTACATCGCCGCAATCCACCTGGTGCAAGGCGTACCGTTCTATGGGTACCACGTCGGCGCGCGCTACTTCCTCAAGATCAGCTTCGTCGACCCGTCGCACAACTTCCGCCTTGCCACGATCCTCCAGAGTGGGCGGATGCTCGGCACCGTCTTCCAGCCCTTCGAGTGCCACATCCGATACCAGCTTCAGTTCATGCTCGACCACAACGTCTACGGCTGCGACTACGTCGACCTCGAGCGCGCCTTCTTCCGCTCGCCCTTTCCAGGTGCGTGGCACTCTGCTGGCGATCCGGGTCCTGCTGCTGCTGATACCCACATGCCTTCGCCAGATACCCCTGATACGCCTGGGGCTGCCGACGGCATCTGGCATGCCGGAAGCATCCCAAGTCAGTTCGTTCAGCGCCCGAGCCCTGCCCGCGCATCGTTCTGCACCCTCGAGGTCGACGCGCCCGCGGCTGCGATCCTCAACCGGCGCCTTCTTCGACCACGCAACATCCACTGCTCGATACCCGAGCCAGCGCCGTCTACGAGCGAGAATGCACAGCGGCTCGTGCCGTCCCTCACAGAGCTGTGGGAGGAGGAGCGGCAGCGGCGGACCCGTGCAGGCCTTCCTCCCAGCATCCCGGTGCCCGACACTGCAGGCGAGGCGCGCCGCTATGGGCCAGGCGGTGCGCCGCCATGGATGGCAGAGGAGCGTCTGCGTGCTGCGCTTCGAGAGCGGTGCGACGAAGACGAGCGCTACCGCCTCGAGCACAAGTACGATGCGCGGAGCTACGAGGGCGGCAACGCCAACGACCGCTTCATCGTGAGCGCTTTTGAGAGCGTAGAGCTCTTCCACGACGCCGCTGCGCCACAGGGCGCTTCAGACCCCCAGACGCAGGCACAGACGCAGCACATGTCTGCTTCGCAGCACGCCGCAGCCAGCATCTACGATCTCGAGCACGCCCTGACGCAGCACCGAGCGCGGACGCACTCCGGCGACAATTCGCAGAGCGCCGTCTCCGGCAGTCCAGCCTCTCCGCGGCTTCCTGGCAGCGCACCGGCGTCGCAGCACCTGCCCAGCGCCAGTCCGCTCTCAGATGCAGAGGACCGCACGCTGGCGGCCGACGCCGACTTCTTCGCCTCACAGGCCTTCCAGGACGCGATGCGCGACTTTGAGCTCGAGGGACAGCGCGAAGACGAGGCAGATGATGGCAGCGATCCGGGCGATGATCCAGCGCTCGATAATGCCTTCGATGCGGCAGCGCCACTGACGCCGCGTGCCTCACGGACCGTCGATGCTCTCAAGCAGTCGACGCCCCGGCAGGCGTCACGCTTCGCTCCACCAGGCACGCCGCAGCACACGCCTACGAGCGCGCAGTCCACGCCGCGTCGGGGACCTCCGAGCGCACAGTCGACTCCGAGGGGCAAAGAGCCCATGATGCGAGTAGCGCTGTCCACGCCGCGCAAGCGACACATCTCAGATGTCTTCATGGCTGCTTCACGCGAGGAGCACCCGCGCACTCCCACTCGCCAGCAGCGCACCGACGACGAGACGCCACCTCGCTCTGTTGCACGTAGCGCCGCGCGCGAGGCTGCACTTTCTGCTGCAGAGTCACCAGGCAGTGGAGCCGAGAAGCTGCGCGAGCTGCTCGATGGCTCTGGTGCCGACTGGCGAGTCCTGCCGGATAGCCAGGTGGCGGGCGCTGCTGCTCCGTCTCAGAGCGCAACGCGCCTGAACGCGAGCAAGATCACAGCCGCAGACATGGTCGAGCACACAGCTCGGCCGGCCACGCTGGGCACGACGCAACGAGTGCGCTTCGGGGCAGCGACGGCAGAAGCATCGACAGTGCTACCGTCGGAGAGCGACAGCGGCCCATCACGATCGAATCAGAGCGGCTCTACCCTGCCAGGCACTCCCCGCTCGGACGGTAGCGTCCGGCAGTGGCAGTACGCGCAGCCTGCTCCAAGCACCGCCGAGGTGCTCAACTCGTTCGGCTTCTTCGGCCTGCCGAACGTGGAGCACCAGGATCCGTTCTACTCCGATCCAGCAGACGTGCCCAAGGGCGCCCGGGAATACGCAGGCCGTAGCTTCCGCTTCGTGAGCAAGACGCTGCGCTTCCTCCCGGCTTTCAAGCCTGGCAACCCCGATGCAGAAGGCGCCAATAAGGCTCCACAGAGGCCTGCTGGCGTGAAAGCCTGGACGGCGTCAGTGCCTCCGCCGACGCGCAAGTCGGTGCAGAAGTGGGCTCACAGGAATCGAGGCGCGCCAGGAGGTGAGGCCAGGCAAGTCACACACGCTCGAGTGCTTTGCTGACGCCTACCTCTGCCAGAGAAACGCGCGCAGGCCAAGGTGCCGAGCACGAAGCCAATGCCGACAGCTGCAAAGGCCACGCAGGCTGCCGACGCGGAGTTCAAGCTCAGTCAGCGCCAGCCGACGGTGCTCGTCGAGAAGGAGAAGCAGCACATCACGGTCTTTGCGCTGGAGCTGCTTGGTGAGAGAGTCGATGCGTGCGGCTGAGCGCTCGCTCGGCGCTGACCCGAGTCTTCACAGTCTGCACACGGGGCGATCTGATGCCAGATCCTGCCAAGGATGCGATCTCAGCCATTGCGTTCAGCTTCCAAAATGAAGACGACGGACTGGAGGACACCGGCTCGCGTCCGGGCCTTCGCACGGGTCTCTTGCTTCTGGACAAGCACGGCACGCTGCCGGATCCTGCTCGCCTTGGCATCGCCGGCCTGGACGTCGAGGTGCTGTCGACCGAGCTGGAGCTCTTCAACGCGCTGGTGGACCTCGTGCGCACGCTCGATCCCGAGATCCTCGTCGGCTGGGAGATCCACAACAGCTCGTGGGGCTACGTGGTGGACCGCGCGATGAAGGAGCTCAGTGAGTCCAGATCGCCGCCAGGCTCTGCGCACTGCTGACCTGAGCGCAGACTTCGACATCATTCCCGAGCTCGGGCGCGTCAATTCGGGCTCGACCGGAGGCAAGGGCGACAAGTGGGGCTACACGCAAACGTCCGGCATCAAAGTGACCGGCCGGCACATGCTCAACATCTGGCGCCTGATGCGCGGCGAGCTCACGCTCAATCAGTACTCCTTCGACAACGTCGTGTTCCACCTGCTGCGCCGCCGCACGCCTCGCTTTGCGCACGCGGTCATCACGCAGTGGTACAGCTCGGGCGTGCCCGCACTGATGAAGCGGGCGCTGGCGTACTGGGTCGACCGCACGGAGATCGACCTCGAGGTCATCGAGACGTCGGAGGTCGTATTCCGCACGGCCGAGTTCGCGCGCATCTACGGCGTCGACTTCTTCTCCGTCATCAGCCGCGGCAGCCAGTTCAAGGTCGAGTCGGTCATGTTCCGCATCGCCAAGCCCGAGAGCTTCATCCTGCTGTCGCCGAACCAGCAGCAGGTCGGCGAGCAGAACGCCGCCGAGGCGCTGCCGCTGGTCATGGAGCCGCAGAGTGCCTTCTACAAGGGCCCGCTGCTGGTGCTCGACTTCACCTCGCTGTACCCGTCGCTGATGATCGCGTACAACCTGTGCTACTCGACGTGCCTCGGGCGCGTGTCCAAGTTCAGAGACTCGTGGAAGCTTGGCTTTACCGACTACGTGCCGCCTCGCGGGCTGCTCTCGCTGCTCGAGAAGGACTGCTTCGGTGAGTTAAAGCGGGGTGGCATCCGCAGACGTAGGCTGAGTCGTGCGTGCAGTCTCGCCCAATGGCATGCTCTTCGCCAAGCCGCACATCCGGCGAAGCCTGCTCGCCAAGATGCTCGGCGAGATTCTCGAGACGCGCGTCATGGTCAAGGGCTCGGTGAAGGGCATGAAGGGCGAGAAGGCCTTCAAGCGCCTGCAGAATGCGCGCCAGCTCTCGCTCAAGCTGCTCGCCAACGTCACGTACGGCTATACCAGCGCGACCTTCTCGGGACGGATGCCGTGCGTCGAGGTGGCCGACGCGATCGTGCAGTACGGGCGTGAGACGCTCGAGCGCGCCATCTCGCTCATCCACGCCACGACGGAGTGGGGCGCGACGGTCGTCTACGGCGACACTGACAGCCTCTTCATCTATCTGCCTGGCCGGACGAAGGAGGACGCGTTCCGCATCGGCCAGGCCATGGCCGACGCCGTGACGGCCGACAACCCGGCGCCTGTCAAGCTCAAGTTCGAGAAGGTGCGTCACGAGCCCGTCTGCACATTGACCGACGTCTGACGCAGCACGCAGGTGTACCTGCCGAGTCTGCTGATGGCGAAGAAGCGCTACGTGGGCTTCATGTACGAGACCGAGGACCAGACGGAGCCCGCGTTTAACGCCAAGGGCATCGAGACGGTGCGGCGCGACGGCTTCCCGGCGCAGCAGCGCATGGTCGAAGCATGCATCCGCATCCTCTTCCGCACGCAGGATCTCTCGCTCGTCAAGTCGTACTGCCAGCGCCAGTGGCGCAAGATCTTCGAGGGCCGCGTGCCGTTCTCCGACTTCATCATCGCCAAGGAGGTGCGCCTCGGCTCGTACAGGTGAGAGCGGCTGCCGCAGGCTATCCGCTGTGCCGCTGACCAGTCCGTCTCAGTGAGAACGGCGTGCCACCGCCCGGAGCAGCGATCGCAACGCGCCGCCTGCTGCTCGACCGGCGTAACGAGCCGCAGCACGCCGAGCGCGTGCCGTACATCATCAGCCAGGGCATGCCGCGGGCGAAGCTCAACGACCAGGCAGTGACGCCGGAGCAGATGCTCGAGAACTCGTGAGTGCGCCGTGGCGGGCCGGAGGCTGGCGGCGTCTGACGTGCCCTATGCAGTGCTCTGCGCATCAACGCCCGCTACTACATCGAGCGCGGCCTCATTCCGCCGCTGTCGCGCATCTTCAACCTCATGGGCACGGACGTCAACGACTGGTACCGCGACATGCCGCGGGCCGTCACGTCGGCGTGGGGCGGACGCTTCGCCGCCGACGACGTGGCCGAGACGCGAGCGGCCGCCTCGACGCGGCTCACGCTGGCCGACCACTATCGCAGCGAGCACTGCCTGGTGTGCGGACGACGAACGGAGCTCGGTGAGTGTCTGTGATCGCTCCCTGCTATGCAGCTGCTGAGACGCCGTGCTGCCCAGACATCTGCCCCGACTGCCGGCAGGACCTGCCGACGACGACGGGCATCGTCGCCTCGCGCCTGCACGGCCTCGAGCAGCGCAGCGAGGCCATGGCGCGCATCTGTGCCTCGTGCTCGAGCCTCGAGTCCGTCGAGGATCCGCCGTGCGTGAGCATCGACTGCCCCGTGCTGTACGAGAAGACGCGCGTGGCGCGCGAGTCGGCCACCGCGCGCAAGATTCTCCACCATGTCGTCGTTGCCATCGAGCCCGACGAGGCGGTGCCGCCGAGCGAGGGCCGCCTGTGGGGCGCACTCGAGCAGCCATAGCCGCGAGTGCCCTGGCACCTGAATAAGAATGCAATCAACGTGCGGTGTTCCAGACGCTGGCCGAGAGCGAGGGACATGCAGCAGATCGTCTGGCATTCGAGGTCCGCCCGCGACACGGTCGTGTGACCATGGCCGGCGGCGGCCTGGGAAGAAAGAAGCGTCACTCTTGGCGCTCGCCCAGGGAGCGGGTGAAGCAGGGTTCGCCGGCCCGCTCCGCCGTCGGCATCGGTGGCAGCTCCTGCGCTTCTTTGCACCGTCGTTCCTGCGGCTCTGCACCGCCTCTGCGACGCTGCAACGTGCGGCGAAGGTGTGTTGCGCAGTCCGCCCTGCACGCTGCCACGGCGCACCTGAGCGGCTGTTGCTGCACCTGCCTCTCTCATCCTGCACTGGGCTGGAGCTCGCCTCAGCCACCAGCAGATGCAAAGCTGACCCGCTTCGGCTCGCGAGCTCGTTGCGCAGCACATGATGACCGCTGCGGTTGCGGCCTGCGGGTGCGGATGCTGGCCGCTGCCGGGGCCGAAGCGCAGCACGAGCGCAGGGCGTGGAGCTTCGCAGACGCGAGAGAGCCCGCCGCGGCTGCCAGATGCGCGCACGATCGCCTGCCGATGACGTCGCGGCCGGCATGCTGCACGCGCGCACACGCCACCTCGCGAAATTCCAGCTGAGCAAGCGCGGGCAGCGAAGGCGAGCGTGCGCTCGAGCTCCATGCAGGTCCACCCGCCGGCGGGCCAAGGTTGTGTGATGCGCTGCCCGCTGAGCTCGGGAGCGGCGGAGCAGCCGCACGCCGCCGTCTGACGCCGTGGCTGCCAGGCGGACCCTGAGGGCCCGCCTCGCGGTGCGTGCGGCGCAGCCTGGGCCCATGCGTGGGGGCGTCATGGGGCTGCGCTGGCCGCTGACGCCTGGCTGCGCGGCGCGCCGTCTCCACACCGCGACAGATGCGGCCGGGGTCCTGGCGCTGCGTATAAGAGCCGCTGGGCCCGGCCCGCCGCTGCTCGCCGCCCACATCTTCCCACTCGAACACCTGCAGCTGAACACCCACACCCCGCGTTTGCATACCCTCTCCGCCACCGCATACCCACCTCTCCAACCCTCGCCTCCCACCCCCTGCCGCGCCACCGATGTCGACGAGCGACCGCACCCCGCTGCTGCCCTCGAGCCAGAAGGACGTCAAGCGCTCGGAGGAGCGCCTGCAGAACTACGGCTCGCGCGCCGAGCAGACGGCCCAGTCTGTGCAGGCGCACGCCAAGCGTGCGCTGCGCAACCCCGAGGTGCGTGCTGCTCTGCCGAGCTTCTCCCGCCCCTTGCTGACCCGCTGCCACCAACAGCGCGCGCTCAACGAGGCTACGCCGTCGCACGGCACGCAGAAGGCCGTCACGCGCGCGCTTGCCGCCCTCAAGGCCGGCAAGCTGCCGAGCAACGAGCAGCTCGTTCACTGGGCCGAGCTCGCGCGCAACAGCAGCTTCCTGCAGGAGGGCCCCTTTGAGCGCACGGGCGCGCTGAGCGAGGTGAGTGGCCCGCGTGCGCGCTGAGCCTCCGCACTGAGCACGTTGCTGACCCTCTCGCTCCTGCAGGATGGCTCGCGCGTCGTGCAGGATGTCAAGTCCGTCATCGACGAGCTCATCTCGCTCGCTGAGGAGAAGAACGAGGGCGACCTGATCCAGAACTTCATCTTCAGCATCACGTCCATCGTCGACCAGGCCGACTCGGTCAACGTGCCAGACGTCAAGAACAAGGCGCTGCGCGCCGCGACCAAGATCTCGCCCGACACCAAGGTCGACGTCTCCGGCGAGCTGCCGTCGCAGAAGCAGGTGCAGGCCGATGCCGAGAAGGCTGCACAGGCCGTGCAGACGCTCGTGCGCACCGTCGTCACCGACTCGTCCTTCCGCGGCCTGCTGAGCGAGATCATCAACGCCGCGCGCGACATCTTTGCCGACGCCGCCAGCGAGGTCGCCGAGGGCGCCTCCAGCGCCGCCGACGCCGCGCGCCCCTCCGAGGACGAGCGCAGCTCGCTCGACTACGAGAAGGTCGGCAAGGAGGGCAAGGCCAAGGCCAAGGCCCTCGAGCGCGACTACAAGACGGGCCGCCTGCAGACCGAGGTGCGCGAGAGCGCCTACGCCGCCAAGGACTGGATCGACGAGCGCCTGCCGACCGACGCTCGCGACGCGCTCTCGGAGCGCCTCACGTCCATCATCAAGAAGGCGCAGTCGAAGCCCGAGTACAGTGAGTGACGTCTGATCCACGTGCTGCAAAGAGCGCGTACTGATGCATTTCGCGCGCAGAGGATGCCGTCAACGGTCTCTCGTCGCTCTTCAAGCGCTACCGCACCATCGCCACGCGCGCGGCCAAGAAGGCCGCCGACCAGGCCAAGCAGGCCGGCAAGGAGGTCGTTGAGAAGACGAAGCAGGAGGCCCAGAAGGTCGCCGACGAGGCCAGCGACGAGGCCTCGTCGGGCGACGTCGACCTCTCCGGCGTCGCCGACAACGGCAAGGAGCTGCTGGAGCGCTTCGCCAACGGCAAGAGCCTCGACGACGTCATCTCGACGTTCCAGACGGTGCTCGCCGATGTAGAGAACGACGAGCGCCTCTCGTCGTACGTCGATGACTGGGGCTCGTTCGTCAACCGCCTGCTCGAGCAGGAGAACTACGTCGGCTCGAAGAAGGCCGGCCGTCGCTTCGACGAGCTCATCGACCGCGGCGAGGAGCTCGCCAAGGACGACAAGTGGAAGAACGATGCGCAGGCGCTCGCCAGCGAGCTGCGCGCCTTCGGCGAGGCGCTCGCCAACGACGAGGGCACGACGTCGCTGCTCGAGGCGCTCGAGGACCTGAGCGACGACGTCAAGACGCTCGGCGAGTCTGCGTTCAACATCTTCAAGGCCGAGGCGTCGCACCTGCAGCAGGACCTGCTCAACGTCATCCTGCCGCGCCTGCTCTCGGCCATCAAGGAGATCGAGCTGCCGCGCGCCGAGTACAAGAGCGAGGACTTCGACTTTGTCCTCGACGGCGTCAAGATTGCCGGCCTCAGCGGCTCGCTCGTGCCCGACTCGATCCGCCTGAGCAACTTCAACGAGTTCGTCTTTGAGCAGGGCTACGCCGCCTTTGCCACCAACGCGCGCTCCAACGTCAAGGTCTCCGTCACGGGCCTCAACGTCGCCATCAACGACGCCGCGTACTACGTGCAGAAGCGCACCGGCTGGAAGCACGACGACTGGGGCCTGCTCGACATCGAGGGCAAGGACTTTGACTGCGAGATCGAGCTGGCGACGCCCAAGGAGGGCGACCGCAACAACCTCTTCCGCGTCGTCTCCGTCGAGACGGACACGAGCGCGTTCAAGATCTCGGTCAAGAACACGCACCGCCCGATCAGCAACTTCTTCATCCTGCCCTTCATCCGCGCCTTCATGAAGACGAAGCTCTCGGAGATCCTCAACGAGGCCATCGAGAACCAGCTCAATCAGCTCGACACGGACCTCGCCTTTGCGCACGCGCGCAGCGCCGCCGTCGGCCGCTACGCCGCCACGGCCGGCGGCGCGCCGTCGATCCTCGGCTACTTCAAGGCCCTCGTCGGCAACGTCACGGGCAGCGGCGCCTCGTTCGGCGCCGGCAAGGTCGGCGCCACCAAGGGCATCACGCGCCGCGGCACGCACGGCGAGAGCCTGCTGTGCATCGGCGTCGAGAAGCACATCCTGCCCGGCCGCGGCGGCCCCGAGGGCTGGTACGAGGACCGCCAGGCCGAGCTCAAGGCGGCCGCCGACAAGGTGCAGACCAAGAGCAAGGCGCAGATGCGCGCCCTCTCGCGCGAGGCCAAGCGTGCCGAGCGCGAGGAGCGTGCCAAGTCGGGCTGGAAGTCTGACGCCTTCGAGTGAGTGTCACCGTGTCGTGACAGCCTCCGGCTCATCTGCTGACCGCTGCTCCTCTCCACCCAGCCTCGGCTCCAACTAAGCCGACACCCTCCGTCCCTTTCCAAGGCTCCGCTCCGCTCCGCCTAATGACACCACCCATGTATGCATACTGCTCGCTGGCCCGCCATGACATTCCCATTCCGTCGTCCTTGCCGCGTGAGAGGGAGCAAGCTGTGTGCTGATGTGAGAGAGTCGTGCCCACGCACGGGCTCGTGCCGGGCGGGCTGTGGCTTGGGATCGCCGTCGGCGCTGGCCGAGGCGTTGGCCCGACGCCAGCGAAGCATCGCTCGCGTTCTTTCCCACCGTGGGCCTGGCTTCTGGCGCTGCACGTCACAAGCAGCACCTATTTCTGGCGCCGCCGCCACATCGCCGAGGAGCGAGTTGAGCTTGCTTGCGAAGCGCATCTCGTGTTCCGTCGATGGCGTGCAGCATCATGCAGCCAGATCGCGAGCGCCGGCGTGCAGGAAGGAGCCCGTGCTGTACCCGCTCGCCTCCTGTCCGCCGCGCTCTCTCACGGGCGACGGCGGAGCGCTGTTTGGAGGGACCCCGCATCCGAGCGTGATTCAGGCTCCTTCCCGCCATGCGCATGACGGCACTCGGGTACCCAGCAGGTGGGACGGGCGCTCGCCGAGGAAGCCGAACCGGAAGCGGCCGCGCGGACAGCAGTAAGAGTGCGGCCTCCGCCGGCGCTGCGGGACGTCATGACGCGCACGATGTGGCTGCGCCGCAGCGTGACCCGCTGATGCTGCAAGCTGGGTAATCCCAGCCCGCCCTGGGCCGAGCGAGATGCTGTGATGGATGCGCACAGCATCACCGTGGGTCTGCGCCCTTTCAGCGAGAGGCCTCGCCGCTGCGGTTGAGCCGCCGCCTCCGTGCTCTCTCCACGTCGTTGGTGCGCCTCACAGCCACCGGCGCCGAGCGCACATGACGGCACTGTACCTTGGTCAGCGCCGAGCCCTGCCGAGAGCACCGTGCGCCGGCGGCTGATTGCTCCCGCAGCAGCATCAGGCGCGACCGCGCGAGGAGGGCAAGGCGCTGAGGCCGGGAGTGCCGGGTGCGGATGCCGATGCGCTGCTGTGGCTTGCGCCGACGTGCGGCCGCGGCTGCGCGTTGCTGGCACGCCTCGGCCATCACATGCCAGCTCGTCCCTTCTGCCAGCCCATCGCTGCTGCACGCTGCACGCTGACGCTGTGCTGCGCTGTTCAAGGTGCTTGCTGGCCCTCCGAAGAGCTGCGGAGTGCGGCGTGGAATGCGGCGGAAGCGGCATGCGGCGGCGTGCAGCAGCTTGCAGCGGCGTCGGGCGTGTGGGGTTGGCGACGTGGCCGACTCAGCGCTGCGCAGCTTTGCCGAGCGCTCGGCATCACTTGCGGAGAGGGCAGCGCTCGCTTCGGCTGCCGCGGCTGCGCCATGCCCCGGAGGTGCTGCGAAGGGCCCGAGCCGGCGCGGCGGGCACTGGGCGCTGTGCCTGCCTCGGCGGCGAGGCAGCGCGTGCCTCGGCGGGCGGCGTGAGAAGAGAGTGGCTCTTGGGCAACGGAGGCTTGCACAGCCTCGGCGCGGCAGCGCCGCTGGCAGGGCCCAGATGCGGCAGGGCCATGCAGGGCCAGGCAGCTGCGCAGTGATCGTGCGCCGATGACGCGCCGATGACGTAGTGCTGCCCCGTGCATGTTGTCCCTGGCGCACGGGCGTGCACGGGCGTTGCGTATGGCACGGCATGGCACGCGCTCGCTGCGCTGCGCGCTCGAGACTGGACCTGCCTCGTGTCTATAAGAAGCAGGCCCTCGTCGCCCTGCTTCCTCTCTCACCACCAACCACTCTTCAACCTCTTCACCCAACCAACTTCACTACTTCACCATGCAGACTGTCAAGGTGCGCCCTCTCGAGCCACTCACTGTTTTTCGTTGCTCACCTCTCTCTCTTGCAGGACGCCGCCAACTACGTGTCGGAGACCATCCAGGGTGGTGGCGCGACCGCCTCCAAGGAGGCCAACAAGGAGGTCGCCAAGGACTCCAACGCCTCGGTCGGCACGCGCCTGTCGGCTGCCAAGGACGCCGTTTCGGACAAGATGGACGAGCAGAAGCACGAGTCCAAGGCTGAGATCAACGAGCAGAAGGTGAGCAGCGCTGCGACTTCGCGACACCTGGACTTGCCGCTGATGCATCGCTCCTTCTTCAGCTCAAGAACTAAGCCGCTCGATACCTCGTCGTGACGGCCTCCCCGCCTGATCGCACCACGTACCCCGCGTTCCGCTAGTCAATTCCACCTATGACCAGAACCTTGCTTGAGAGTTGTGAACATGTCAGCTTGTCGTTGCGACGAGTTCGAGCGGCTAGCCCCCCTCTCTTGCAAGGCAAGGGAGGGGTCGGACGGCGTGAGGACGAGCAGTGCGCTGGCCTGCTGGCGCGCTGCTCGTCCTCGCACGTTCCTCGCCGCTGCGCCTCCGTGCGCACAGGCCGGACACGCCGGACGTGTGTGCGCCCACCCTCTGAAGTGGCAAGCGCGTTTACCCACTCGCAGCAGCCGCCGCTCGACGACCCTCTTCCCGGCGGAGAAGCGCAGACGGAGCCATTTGCTGCGCCCTGTTGCTTGCGCTCGCTGTACGGCCACTACTCTAGCGACTTGACCGACAGCCTCGCACAGCACACGCAGCCACACCAGCATACATGCCAGGCGCCGCTCGTCGTCATCCTCGACATCGTCGCCACCTCGGCGCTGCGCGCTTCTCACTGCTGCGCCGCACGACCCTCCTCGGCGCCATCTGGTAGCTGCGCGCAGCACGGGCCCGCCACCTGGCATCGCGCGCACGGACAGCGCGCGGCAGCGAGCGTCCGCTGGCAGGGTCTGCCTCGCGACGCCACCCGGCAACGGCCGGCGCCGCCAAGGTTGGCCCTCGGCTGTTGGCCCTCGGCTGCGCTGCGTGCGGCTGCAAGCTCTGCCGGCGGACAGACGTGCAGCATCGGCACCTGGCAGCATCTGCCCCTGCAGGCCCCAACGCCAGCCATCGCGCGCGACGTGGCCCGTGTCGCCCTTGCGGCGCATGGACGCGAGGCGACATCATCAGCCCCGGCGACGCCGCCTCCACAGCGCAGCAGCGCGGCGCGCAAGATCTCCGCTTCGCATCCGCCGGCGACCGGCGCGCATGCATGCCGACCACCGCTCCGGCCGGCGCTCCGACTCACCGGCAAGGGCAAAGATCAGCGCCCAGCGATCATCAGCCCGCAGCTGCTCCACTCTCCGTCCGCTCGGCGACGTCCTCAAGTGGAGCGGCGCAGCACGAGATGGATGTCGGCATCGTTCACCGGGCCATGCAGCGCACGCGCAGCTGCGCATGACGAGGTCGGCGGGAGGCTTCACGCGCGCAAAGGGCCGTGTCCGGGGAAAGAAGGAGAAGCACAGAGAGAGCCAGAGGAAGGTGAGGCGGTGAGAGTGCAGAGCGAGGGAGAACGAGACGGGTCTGGCGGAGAAGCGGCGGCGCGCGCTCGACACGTGACGGCGCACGGCCCGCGCGCCTTCGCCGCTGCCGCCTCCGCTTCTATCCCTCGTCATCGCTCAGCCGCTGCTGGCAGCCATGCAAGGCTGCGCATGGATTGCGCATCGATGCGTGGCAGCCGGACAAGGAGAATGCTCCGGGTAGCCGGCTCCACCGCCTTGGACGAGTCCCAGCCGCCACCCTCGACCCTAGCGGTGCGCCTCAGCGGCGCGCTGGTCCTCGGTGCAGCACAAGCCGCAACGCTCTCTCTTCGGAATTGCCTCTGCGCACTCGCGGGCTGCCGCAGTACGGCATCGGCTGCGGCATGCTCGAGAGTAGGGCGGCGCCGGGCGGGCGCTCGTGCTGCAGAGGCAACGAGACGCTGTGGGTAGAGCGGCGGCAGCGCTCGGTGAGTAGCCCGCGCTCGGGCTCGCATTTCGCAGCACGGCGAGGCAGGCAGGGTCCCACGAAAGTCGTAATTACAAGGAACAGTCACATCATGCAGCGAGAGAGTGAAGCGAGAACCAGAGGCCGCGGGCGAGACAGAGAGGGGTCAGATACTCTGGGCACACGGGCTGCCGAGAGCGGGCGCGACGCGAGGATGGGCCTGAATGGCACGGAGCTGAGAGCGGCATCGTCACTTGTCGCCGCCGCCGACCTGGAACACGCCCTTGACGGGCAGGTTCGAGAGCTCGAGGGCGCCGAGGCCCGAGTTCCAGATCTTGGCGCGTGCGTTGCCCTCGATGCCCGTGAGGGCGCCGCCGGTGAGGATCTTCCACGTGTACTGGCGGAACTCCTGGCTGCGGCCCTCGAGAATCGTGATGGGCACGTCCACGAGCTCCGAGCGCAGCAGCTTCGTCTTCTGCTCCGGATCCTTGGGGTCGAGGTACGTCTCGGCCACCGTCCAGTTGTGCGGGCGCACGCGGCCAAAGGCGCCCTTGGGCAGCGGGCTCGGCAGCGGCGGCACGGGCTCGGGCCGGTCGTGCGGCTGCGAGCCGTGCTTGTGCTCCGATGTGCCGTAGCCGCCGTAGCCGCGGCAGTGCGGCCGGTACATGCCGTCGTTGATGGCGTCCGCCGGCGGGCACTCGTCCTCCGACGCGACGCTCATGCTCGGTGGGTTGCCGTCGAAGACGAGAATGTCAGGCCACAGGTGCGTGATCTGCACGTCGAGGCTGGCCAGCTGCCCCGGCAGGTTCATGATGCCCATCACCGTGCCCGAGCACACGAGCTTCTCCGTCTCGAACGGGTGCGGCGTGATCTTGAGGTCGTTGATGGTGACATTCTTGATGAGATCGGTGACCTTGGAGCCCGGGAAGCTGATCGGCAGGTCGACGAGGCGCAGCGCGCTGTCGAGCCACTCGGGCAGCGCCGAGCCGCCGCCCGGCAGCGGGTTCGTCTCGTTGGCGACGGGCGGCAGCGGGTTGCCGCCGCGCACCATGACCGTGTTGGGCTTGCCGCTGAGGAAGCGCGACAGGAAGCCCGAGAGCGCGCGCTGCGACGGCGTGTCGGCATTGTGCGCCTCCTCCTGTCCGGCGGCAAAGATGTGCTGGCCCGCGCGGCTCTGCGTTGATGCGCTCTTGCCGCCGCCAAGACCATCCTTGGGCGGCACGACGTGGCCCTCGAGGATGAGCGATACGTTCTTCTCGCCAGTGAGGCGGAACGGCTCCGTGGCCAGCACCGCGAGCAGGCTGACGTCCGTCTTGTTGTTGCGCGGCTTGCCCTCCTCCGGGTCGGTCGGCAGGAAGGCGCCGAACGGCAGGCTGTAGCGCACGTCGCCATGCAGCATGCGGCCGAGCGGGTTCTTTGCCTCTGCGTATGCCTTGATGCCGAGAGCGCGCGACGCCATCGCCACGGCCGCGTCCTGCACGGCCTTGGCGCCAATCTCGAAGAACTCGTAGCGCTTCAAATCGAGCAGCTCAGAGGTGCTGTTGCCGTGCGTGACATCAGGAACTGAGGGAGAGGTCAGCCGGGCACCCGTGATCGTGTCCCGCGCGACTCACCCTTCTGGCTGATGCGCTTCCGGATGTTGTTCTCGCCGATGTTAATCCAGCCGGGCAGGTCCCAGCGGCCGCCCTTCGGCTCGCCCTTGTCCATCTCCTTCTTGCCGAGGCCGCGCACGCGCAGCGAGTCGACCTTGATGTCGAGCACGCCCTTGCCCTCCTTGATGGCCGCCTGCGCGACCTGCATGAGCAGCGGCGCGGGCGACACGGGCTTGAAGAGCAGCGTGAGGTTGAGCGGCCGCAGCTCGCGGTGCGCGCGGTACGTGCCGTGGTCCTTCGAGGGAGCGAGGCTGGCATGCGCGCGCGGACGAAGCGGCGGCAGTGGCACGATCAGCGGCTGCACGTGGAACGAGAGCAGGTCCTGCGGCGGGCGGTCCGGGTTGTTCTGCTTCGGCGGAGCGAGCAGATCGGCGCTGAGCTCCTTGGTGTCGTTCAGCAGGCCCAGCGGCTTCTCCTCGAGGTCGACGCTCCAGTCCGGCTCCGCGATGCGCAACTCGCCGAGCTCGACGCGCACGCCACCCAGCTTGCCCACGGCCCACTCGACGACGGCGCGCTCCCGCTTCTGCCAGAAGCCCATTTGCTGCGGCGAGCCGAGCCACAGGTCCAGCGCGCGGTCCGGGTCGATGCCGAGCCGGCCGTCGACGCGAACAAGGATGCCCTCGTCGGAGATGTTGAGCAGAGAGATGGCGTCTGGGCCGCGCAGCAGCAGCGATTCGTCGAGGATCAACGCCTGCGCGTCCGGCTGCGGCGCCTTAAGCGTGACGGTGAAGAGGTGCGCCACGGCGACGCTAAGCAGCACGAGGACGAGGACGATGAGCGCAAGCAGCGCATAGATGATGCGCATCAGGATCGGGTGCTGCGCCCGGAAGCCCGAGGCGCCGACGGTGGAGCGGCGCCGCGTCGAGGCGGCGGCACCAGTGTCCCTGCGCTTGCCGCGCCGCGTGCTCTTCTTGCCATGCAGCAGCGAGTCGATGCGGGCGCGCGTGCGGGAGAGGAAGGAGCCATTGCCGCTGGACGAGCCGCCGAGCAGCGCATCGGTCTCGCGGGCACCGTCGTCGCGGCCGCCCGCCGAAGGGCCGGCGAGGCCGCGCTCGAGCTCCTCGTCATCGACATCCGGGTTCAGGCCGTCGGCCTCGGCGTCAGAGTCGTACATGGGCTTGCGCCCGTGACGCAGCTTGGGCGGTGCGGCTGCTGCGGGCGCGGCGGCCGGAGCAGGCGCCTCGGCCGGCGGTGCCGGGGCCGGGCGCGTCTCGTCGGCGGCAGTCGGCGCCATGCTGGCACGCGGTGGAGCGAGGCGTTCGCGCGCGCGCGGCTCTAGGGGTGCAGACGGTGCAGTGCCGGTGCGAGTGGATGGAGTGTGAGGCTGCGACGCGGAGAGAGGGGCTTCGCAGGATCAGTCGTCGTCGTCGTCGAGCACGACGCTCGCGCCTCGCTGCTCGCGTGCCAAAGGGGCAGGCCCGCTCCAGCGCTCGATGCGGGGCTCATGCGGCTGAGTCGCCGCGAGGCAGCGCCGCCTCGCGAGTACAAGATCTGACCCTGGCGCAAGCATCGCGCATGCTGATTGCAATACAACAATGCTGCGCCGCGCCGTGCTCGGACTTCGGCTTTCCGTCACGCCGCGCGGCCGCCATCTTCTCGCACTCCACCTCGCCTCGCACCCGCAGCCATGGCCGACGCACCCGACGACGCCGCACGCCTCGCGCAGATGGGCCTGCCGGCCTCCTTCGGCATGGCGCCGCGCGCGCCGCGCGGCCGCGGCCGTGGCGGCGCTCAGGCCAACGCGGGCGACGGCGGGCAGGCGCAGCGCGAGGGCAAGGGCGGCAAGCGCAAGCCGCAGGGCGCAAGGGACGCAGCGCCGAACGGCGGCGGAGGTGGTGGTGGGCGAGGCGGTAGTTCTGGCGGCGGTGGAGCATTTCAGAACCGCGGTGGCAGAGGAGGCGGCCGTGGTGGAGGGCGCGGCGGGCGCGGAGGAGGCGGAGGAGGCGGCGGTGGACACGGCGGACCGGGTCGCAATCTCGTCGTGAGTAAGAGCTTGCTGCTGGAACCTTGGCAAGGATGCTGTGAACAGAGATGGAACGGCCGAATTGTCATAGCCGTAGCGCATGCCTGTTGCCCAAGCAAGCCGAGCCTGAGCTGACTCCGCACAACCAGGTGCCGCCGAAAGAGCCTCACCAGATCCGTGCGTCTGGCCCTTCAGGCCTTCTCGCGACGCCTCGCTGACACTGACAGCTGCACATCCTACACAGAGGTCTTCTTCCGCCCGTCGTTCCTCGAGGACCCGTGGGCGCATCTCTCCTGATGCCTGTCTTGCCGCACTCTTCCATACCCCGCGCCGCGCTTCGCCTCCGGCTCCAGCCTCATCCTCTTCCAGGGCTCTCTCTCACGTCATCAGCAATCGCATAATCCGACACTCTCTGTCGCGGCGGGGCACGTATCTACAAGGGGTATGATGGGGCATGAGGTGTAGGCGGCAGAATAGAGGGACGTAGAGGAGGGTATGGGGCCGCAGTGGTGAGTGAGGAGCGCCGGGGGGCGCGAGTGAAGTGAAGAGCACGCAGCACGAAGCTCAGAACGCAGCGGCGCTCACGCGCCGTGCCTTCTTGCCGAGCTTGGGCGAGGCGAGGCTGTTGCTGCTGCGAGCACTCGAGCGGCGCGCCAGGTCGGCTGGGCCGCTGTTCAGCGCGGCGCTGATGTCTCTGGCGGCACCGGCGCTGGGCGAGGTGGGTGTGGAGCGCTGGGCGCGCGCCTGGTTCGCCTGGCAACGCTGGAGCGCAACTCGGTTCTGAGATGGGCGAGGTCAGGCAGAGTCTCAGCCACGCTCTCTTACTGGGCGACTCACGACCTCGTCGCGCCACACGCGGCGCTCCTTGCGGCTGTGGTCCAGACGGCTCATGCATGCACGCTCGGCCATGTCTGCCACGCCCAGCGACGGCTTGCTGCAGTTGCTCTGTGCGCCCGTGACGCTGCCCGTCTCGGAGTTGGCGGCGCTGTCGGCGCTCAGCGCGCTGGCGCCGCGCACCGAGTCGAAGCTGGCGCGCGCGGCGGAGAACATGCGCGCACTGGCGCTGCCGGACGGAGGCGGGATGGGCGGCGGGCTGAAGTCGGCAGGCACGGCGATGGGAGTCGGCGGCTCGGTGCGGCGGGGCTTGTTGCGGCGCAGGGCACCGGAGAGCAGACCAGGCTCGGACGACAGTGCGTTGACGGGCAGCGATGAGGAGTGGCCGTGCCTGAAGCGCTTTGCCGCGCCCGAGATCGGCGGGCTCGTGCTGGCTGGCGGAGAGGGCGCCTTGGTAGCGCTCGGCTCGTCGCGAGCAGCTTGCGCCTCCGTTGCACGCGTCTTGCTGACCTTGCGCATGCGCGTCTGGCCGCTGTGCTCGGACGATGCCGAGCGGGGAAGCGGACCATTCTGGCCCTCCGACGACGGCGACTTGGCCATCACGACGTACGTGATGTTGCCATGCTCGCTGCCGCTGGTGCGCCGGCCGTGGCCTTTGAGCGGCTCAAACTGCTGCACGGGTGCGGCAGAGGGCGAGCCGCCGATCGAGACTTCGCGCACAATGTCGAGGCGACGTCCGCGACCGCGCATGGCACCGACGTCCTTCGTCGGGGTGATGCAGGCCTCGTCGCTAGCAGGGCGTGAGCTCGATGTCACGTGGCGCTCGCTTGCTGCCATGCTCTCAAGAGCGACTGCCGATGCAGCGGCAGCAGCAGCGCTGGCAGCTGCAGCAGCAGACGCCGCAGCGGCAGAAGCGGCGTCGGACTTGGCTGCCTGTGCCTTGGCCGCCTCGTATTGCGCCGCCTTCTTGCTGCTCTTGCGAGGAAACAAATCCGGCTGCGCCGGCGTGGCGGCCGAGGGCGCGGCGTTGCCTAGGACCCACAGCGTGCCCTTGGCCTTCTCGGCTGCCGTCTCGCGCTCGTGCTCGGGGCGAGGCGCCGGAGCCTTGGCCGGCTCGCCGAGCGACACGACGACAGGCTTGGCGGGCGGCGACGGCTGCGAGACGTACGCATAAGCTTGGCTGGCGCCTTGCTGCGCCACGTAAGCAGCGCTGGCAAGACCGACGTAGGCGCCGGAAGCCAGGTTGCGGGCGCCAGCGTCGAGACGGACGCGCAGGTCTGCCGTGTCATTCTGCGCCGCCGAGAGCGCTGCCGATTGGTTGCCGCTGGGGTCTGCCTGGCGGGCGGCGGCGACGACGAGGCGCTCCTTGGCCTCGGCGGCGGCGTGCACAGCCTCGCGCTTGCGAGTCTGGATGCCGGCGAGGGCAGCTTGGGCGCTGGCGTCGACTGCAGCGAGCGCCGCGCTCTTGCGGCGCTCAGCCTGCTTCTGGATGTCTCTGGCCTGCGCCTCGAGCGACGAGCGGCGAGGCGCTGCCTGAGCCGTGCCCGAGGAGCTGACGCGGCGCAGCAGCGCAGCCTTCTCGGCGTCGATCGTGTGCGCCACGCGGACCTTCTCGCTCTCGACGGACTGCACGAGGCGCTCCTTCTCCTCGTCGGCGCGCTCACCGGCGCGCCTCATGGCATCGCGGGCGCCGCGCTCGACGGCATCGCGCGCCTTGCGCACCTCGCGCGCAGCTCGCTCGGCGCGGGCAGCACGGCGGGCAACGCGGCCCTGCTCGACCTTCTTGCGGCGGCGTGCGGCATGCGTGGCAGGAATGTAGCAGACGCCGTCGTCGTCGCAGACGCGCGCGATCTTGGAGGGGCGCTCGAAGCCGAAGAGCGGACCGAAGGCCGAGTGCAGCACCGAGGCAAAGCCGCGCTCGGCACGCCGCAGGAAGTTGTCGAGCGCCGCAGCGGCGCCCAGCAGGTGGCCCTCGAGGCTCTGCAGCGGGCGCGAGAGAGTCACGCCCATGGGCGGCGCAGGCGTCTGCGCCTCTGGCGGCGGGTTGAGAGATAGGTGATGTGGGTGGTGGTGGCTAGCAGAGCAGCCGAGGCGCGCGGCGATGCGTGAAGGCCGAGGCTAGCTGGCAGCCGGCGGCGCTGCTGACAGATCGGCGGCGGCGCGGCGGGCGGGCAAAGTTTGGGTGAGGACGCGCGTGAGGTGTCGTGATGGGCGGTCGTGGCGGTCGTGTGAGGTCGTCAGGCGTCAGTTTGTGCAGCGGTTGCCGTGCAGGTGCAGCCGGCACTGGCGGCGGCACACGGCTGGGGCCGCGCTGAGAAGGCTAGGGCGCGAGAGGGGCTGTGCAGGTGACACGGGTGGCAGGGAGACAGGAGCCAAAGTGTTGATGGCGCGGCCCAGCATGCAGCTCAGGCCGCGGCAGCGAAGTAGCGGCAGGGGGGCAGGAGAGCACTTGCAGCGCCGCCGCCGCGCGGGCGCAGAGGCGCAGCGAAACAAGGGTGCAACTCAACGCTTGGCGGCGGGGCCAGAGCCGCCGGCCGTTGACAGGGGCGCACACGTCACGTGCCGCAGATCTCGCTTTCCCACGGGTGGCGCGCCGGCCGCTTGCCCGAAGCGGCGCGCGCTGCCCACGCGACGCGCCTCGGAAGTTCGCAGCGAGGCGGCGGATGCGCAGGCACCAGCAGCCGGCTGCGCAGACAGCTTCCGACCCACCACCATCCCCCGTCTGCTGCACCCACGTCCCGCTCTCTCACACTGCTCGCACCTTCGCATTCACCCGTCACACTCTCTTCTCTTGCTCTGCTTCCTTCTCTCGCCTGCCGCACACCTCCGTCACTCGCTCTCTTCGCATCCACCATGATCTTCTCGCCCTCGCAGCACTCCTCCTCCTCGCGCTGGGGCAGCGCCGCCGCACCGCCGTGTGTCGCACTGGCATTCACGCCCGCCGACGCCTCGGCCGTCGCTGCCGGCAAGCGCGGTGCGCCGGCGCCGCAGCACGGCTGGCAGAAGCGCAAGCGCTTCAACGAGGAGGAAGAGCACAGCGAAGCCGCTGAGCCGGACTTCTGCTCCTCCAAGCGCGCCCGTGCTGGCGAATCTTCCATCGCGCTCGAGCCAGTGCAGGCTTTGCAGCCCGTGCAGCCCGCTCAGGTGAGCTGCACTGACGAGCCTCGTCTCTGTCTGTCGATCAAAGCTGACGCTGTTCGGCCGCCAGCCCTCGCGACCGCCCACGCTGGACGAGGTGCACTCCTGGCAGTCTGGCTCCTCTTCGTCCGCGCCGCCAGCGACGTCCGTCGTGGCCGCCGCGCCCTCGGCCTGGGTGCGCGTCGAGCGCCCGTACGGCGCAGCGTACGAGCGTGCGGCGCCCGTCGCGCCCGTCGCCTCTGCTCCGCTCGGCGCCTGTCCCGACATGGACATGGACTGCGCCATGGACTACGAGAGCGAGACGCACACGTCTGCGCCCAGCCGCGCCGGCTCGACGCCCGCCACGCCGCCGGACTCGCCGTGCGACATGTGGGAGCGCATCGAGGGCGACGGCGGCTGTGCTGCCTCACAGCAGGCCACTGCCTGCGGCCAGCAGCAGCAGGCAGCCACGCTCGCCTGGCTCCAGCTGCAGGTCGGCAACGCCGCTCACCCGCACCCGTACGCCTCGCCGACTCCCAGTCCCAACACGCACACCTTCGACGCGCAGAACCGTGTGCAGCTCGGCTCCGGCTACTTTGCCCGCGCCTTCTTCTGAGCTTCTCGCCGCCGCCGGCCCCAAGAAGCAGCACGCTGCTGCACCCTGCGTCTCTCTACTCTGTATTAGTACCGCTCCTGCCCTCTGTGTAACACAACGTCATCGTCTCATCATGCAGCACGAGCTCAGCGTGTGCATTGCGCGCGGCTACAGCTTGAAGCTCGTCCCTGAGGCCGACACGGGCCGCGCCGCGCCGTTCTTGCCCGCGGCGGGGCCCTTGCTGCCCTTGCCGCCCTTCTCGTCCTTGCCTTTGCCCTTGCCGATGACACTGACGCCCTGGAGATTCGATGCGTCAGCGCAGCACCACAACCGACTGCTGGCCGGCCACTCACCTTGTTGCCCAGCAGCTTCCGCAGGGCCTGGTCCTTCTCCTGGCTCTCGCCCTTCTTGCCGCGCGGCGCCTTGAGCGGGCGGCCCACGGCCTCGGCATTGAGCTCGATGGCCTTGCGCGTCGACTCGATGCGCTCGTTGCGCGCGCGCTTCTCCTTGCGCAAGCGGTTGTGCAGGCGCTGCGCCTCCTCGGGCGTCAGCTCGCTGCGGTCGCCCGCCAGCGCCGCCGCGTGCCGGCCGGCGTCGTAGATCTCCTCGGGCGCCAGCATTGTCGCGGCAGACGACGTCGACGGCAGCGCACTCTCGAGCGTGATGGTGGGCGCGTTGGAGATCGTCTGGATCGTCGCCTTGGGCTGCGGAGCGGATGAAGAGCGTCAGTCAGGGCAGCTGCCTCGCACGGACGCAGCCAGCGACTCACCGCCTTGGGCGTATAGTGCGCGTTGCTGAGCGCATCGAGCTTGCCGCAGATGTCGTCGAAGACCGCATCGATCTCGTCGTGCTCCTTCTGCAGCTTGGCATCGGCCGCCGGCGTGCTGGCCGCCTGGCCGTCGGCCTCCTCGCGCGCCTTGGCGTAGTCGTCCTCGTACAGCTGCGCCAGGCTCTTCTGGCTCTTGGCGTCGGAGAGCTCAAGCAGCCGCGAGGGCAGGAAGGCCGTCGCCTCGAGGTTGCGCCGCCGCACGACGTCGTCGAAGCGGCCCTCAAGGATGCGCGCCTTGATCATGTCCTCGAGGCCCGCCGTCACCTCCCCGGTGATGATCGGCTTGGCCTTGCCTGCGGACTCGAACTCAAGGTCCTCCTCGAGCAGGCTGTTCTGCGGGCGCACACGGCCGCCGGCCTCGCCGCGCAGCGTCCAGTCTCGCTTGCCCACGTTCTCCTGCTCCAGACGATCGATCTCGTCCTGCAGTGCAGCCATGCGCCGCTCGTGCGTGGACAGTTGCGAGGCTGCGGCAGAGTCAGCGCAGCGGGCGCACATTGATGCACAAACACTCACTCGAAGTGGCGGCGGGCTCGTCGGCGAAGAGGTCGCCCGTCACGCGCTGCGCCGTCTCTTCGTCCGCCGAGTCGCCTTCGTCCATGAGAGCGTCGCCTTCGTCGTCCTCAGAGGCCTCTGCGTCGCTGCCCTCCTCCTCCTCGCTGCCCTCCTCATCATCATCGTCTGCCTCCTCGTCATACTCCTCCTCGCCCTCCTCATCGCTCTCGTCCTCGTCTTGCGAGAACTCCGCCCACTTGTTCATCATCTCTTGGGCGTCTTCGCCGCCAGCGCCGATCGCCGCCAGCATCTCGGGGGTGATCTTGAGCGGATCCTGCTTGCGCGCCTTGATGCGCCGCACCTTGACCTGGTCGTGGAAGCGCACCGACGGCCGCCGCGAGAGCGTGCCCTCCTCGGCCTTCTTCGGCGTCTCTGCCTTCTCGGCGGCCGGAGGCTCAACAGCCTTCGCCTTGCCCTTGCCTGTTGGCCCGGGCGGCTTGCCTTTTGGCTTGGGCGCGCGTGGCGGCGGCAGAAAGAAGTCCTTGTACCGGATGTCAGCGGCGCTCGGCCCGTCTTCCTCCTCGTCCATCTCGCTGTCCTCGTCAGCGCCCGGCAAGCCATCGATCGCTGCAGGTCGAAAGCGTGAGCATAGGAGCACGCTCGCGGTATGGGTGAGAAGCACTCACCCTTGAACAGGTCGACATCATCGTCGAAGTCGCGGTCCTCGTCGTCCTCGTCCACCGAGCCCTGGCGCTCTTTCCGCTCCGCCTCCTTCTCGGACTCGAGGGTCTCGCGGTTGAACTCGTCGATGGAGAAGAACTGGTCGTCCAGCACCGGGTGGCGGCCGCTGCAGCGCACGCGTGAGCGTCTGCAAGTGCGAATTCGAGGCGCCACGACTCACCCCTTGCGCGACGGACCAGCCACACTGGAGCCCGGCTCGTCGAGGTTGTCGAGGATGCTCGCCCGTCTCCGGTGCTCCGCAACCTCTGGGTCCTCCTCCGACTCGCTGCCGCTGCCAGCCTCTTCGTCATCCTCCTCCTCCTCATCGTCCTCATCCTCATCAGCCTCGCCGTAGCTGGCGTCCATCATGGCTGCCAGCTCCGGGTCCATGCCATCGTCGTCCTCCTCGTCGCTGTCCTCCGCGTCTGGGTCCTTGCCCATGCGGATGCGCCGTTGCCGCGTCTCGCTGCGCAGGCGGCCCAGCTCCGCCGCCTCGGCGGCCGCCTTGCGCGCCTGCTGCTCTTTCTCACTGAGCAGCGGCTCAAAGGAGACCTCGTCGGCGTCGTCGTCGCTCAGATCGCTCGTGCCCGGGTAGCCGTGGTCCTCCGAGTCGTCGTCGCTGCCGTCGCTGTCGCCGTCGGCCATGAACATGTACTCGTCGCGCATAGCAGGGTCCAGACCGAGCGCGCGCATTTCGGCATCGCTGAGCTCGGCGATGGAGTGCACGAGCTTCTGCCCTTCCTGCTCCTCCTCCTCCTCCGAGTCGTACTCATCCTCGTCCGAGTCATCCTCGGCACCCGCCTTGTATGGCCGGCCCTTTGGCATGTCCTCCTCGTCCTCCTCATCGTCGCCGTCCTGCTTGACCTCCTCCTCCTGCACGACGGCGCTGAGCAGGCGCTCGAGCTTGGCGCCGCGCAGCTCGAGCTGCTCCCACAGCTGCTCGGCCGACATGCCGTCGACGACGAGCTCGCTGAGCGGCGTGGGCGGGAAGAGCTCGTGGTGCGCCGGCAGCGCGGCCTTGGCGTCGCGCTTGCGCTTCTTGCCCTTGCCAGCGCCCGGTCCGGGAACGGGCTCGACGGGTGGGAACGTCTCGCGCAGCAGCGCGGTGAGGCTCGGCAGTGCGGCCTCCTCGCTGGCGATGGCTGTGTGCGCGGGAGCGTCAGCAGGGCAGAGCAGGCCGAGGGTCCGGCCAAGCAGACGCACCAACGTCGAACATGCTCTTCATGGCCGCGCGTGCCATCTCGGCGATCTCGGCGTCCGGCCGCGAGAAGCGCTCGGGCTCGGTGGCGATGAGCTCGGCCAGCTGTGAGACGCTGGCGGGCGCCGCGTCGCCCGAGCCGGACGCCTGCGCCGTGGCGGCGGCAGGGGACGTCGGGACGGCCATGCTTGGCTGGCGCAGCCCGGAATAAGCAGCAGCGGCGACGGAGCAGAGGCGGCGGTGCCGGTGTGCGGACGAGCAGGCGGGTGCGGGCGGTGCGGTGTGGGTGATGAGGAGCGGGTGGCAGTGGCAGCGAAGGAAGCAGGAAGGCGCCGCCGCCGCTCTCCGCGGCAGCCGCGGCGCCGCGCCAGGGATTTTGCAGCGCGGCGCGGGTCTTCCGGCCGAGAGCGCGCGACAGCCTCTCCTTCCTCTCCCATTCGATGCCTGTACCGCTCCAGCAGCGGCAGCATGAGGACGGTGATGTACTGCAGACAGACCCATATGCTTTTCAGAGCGAGCGGGCGCAGTCCCTAAGCAGAAGTCAGAGTCGAGTCTGAGCCTGAGCCTGAGGCAGAGGCCAGGCGGACGCGCCTCACCGCGGACTGCGTCCGGCGTGATGGCTGCTAGCGGCCCCAGTGATCGACACCGTCCTTCGCCAGATGCAAGCAAGGCTGATCTACCGCGGAAGTGTCTCCTCGATGTATTGCACAAAGCGTCTCGCTACCGCCGCCTCTCCGCCGCCGCCGCGTGCGTTGGCTTCCTGCTCCACCATCGCTCCAATCGCGCTGATCGCACTGGCGCCCGTCGAGTGCAGACGCACAAAGGAGCGGCGTAGCCGCTGCAGTGCCGCCAGCGTGGGTGGAGCGCGGCCTGGCGGCAGAGTGAGGGGCAGCGCATCGCCGGAGAGCGAGAGCGTCACGACGCCGCCCAGTACCGGGACTGCAGAGGAGGAGAGCGCAGAGGAGAACGAGGAGAGCACGCCTTGTGTGCTAGACTCGAGCAGGGAGAGGTAGTTGGTCGTCGTGGAGCGCAGCTGGGAGCAGCGTGAGCCGCGGCACGCCGCGAGAGCACGCGGCTGGACTCACTGGCGCAACGACCGACGGCGCCTTTGCGCTCTTGCCGCTCGACACTGCCTCCCAGATGTCGTCGAGCGGCGCAGGCTCCCATGCCTGCAGCCCAGCGCCAGCAGCTGATCTCTCCGGTATCGAGCTTGCACTGTCTGCATCCTTCCCCGCGTCTGCGCCTAGCGCATTGGCGTTGCTGCTCGACGCAGCCTCCTCGTCGCCGCCCGAGGGCAGCACAAACAGCGGCGAGTCCCACCGCACCGTCGAGCTTGGCTCTTCAAAGCGCAGTAACAGCTCCCTTAGTCTGACACGACAAGCACGGCCATCAGCGCCGGGCACACACAGCCGCTGCTCGTGCACTCACGTCTCTGCCGCATACGCCTCCTCGCCGCGCTGTCTTCGCCTCTCGTTCCTGCTCGTACACTCCCCCGGCGGCGTCGCCACGAGCACGCTGATGCATCGCACGCCCGCCTCACGCGCCGCACACCAGAGCTGGTAGCGGAAGCCCTTGATGTTCGTCCCTGCGCCGCCGTCTGCCAGCACGAGGGCGTCGGGCGCCAGATGCCGCACGACGAGCGAGAGGTAGGCGGCGCGCGCCGGCTTCTCGGCGGCTTGCGTGTCGAACACGGTGCGCGTGTTGGAGATGTCGTCGTCGGTCAGCACGACGACGCGCCGCAGAGCACTGGCGCTGCTTGAGGAGGAAGCAGAGAAGGAGGACGAGGACGAGATGCGACTCTCGAAGGCCAGCCGCAGCTCCTGTGCGCGGCGGGAGCGGCCAGCACACGGTAGGCCCGAGACGATGACGAGCGCCATTGAGTGAGGTGCTGTTTGTGCGGAAGCGGGCGGCCAAGTGCTGGGGGGCGTGCAGCAGGCAGGAAGAAGCGGGGGGAGGCGAGGCGCGCACCGCAGGCAGCACGGCGCCTGTGGTCACAGGTGGAGCAGCGGCGTGGGAGCACGCACGTGACGCTCCGGCGTTCAAGATTTGGCGGAGCGTAGCGCACGGAGCAAGCGCGCCTCGGCTGCTGGAAGTGGCACGGCGTCCAGACGGCGTGGAGGCAGGCCGGCAGCGGACGGCACAGCGGACAGAGCGGAGGGAACTGGAAGCGAAGCTGGCCGTGCTTGCGGCTGCGTGCGCGTCTCGCCACCTTCCAAGCAAGCGCCGGGCGCAGATCTTCTCATCCCTACCACATCAACCACCTCGCACCACCCCCAACACACTCACTCAGCAGCCATGTCGACCCCCTCCTGGACCATTGTCTTCGCCTGCGACGGTGCGTAGCCCGATGCCAGCGCCGCTGCTGCACAGCACACACTGACTTCTTCTCCACAGAGGCCGGCGTGTGAGCCTTTCTTGCTGCACCTTGCTGCCCCCTCTGCTCACGCTCCGCAGCTCGTACAAGGACGCCATCCTCGCCGACTTCAAGAAGGACCCGCGCGTCAAGAACGTCATCGACGTCGGCGTCAACAGCACGTCGGACAAGACGCGTGCGTGCCGCTGCCAGTCCTTATTGCTTCGTCATCTGACCTCTCTGCCGCAGCGTACCCCAACGTGGCCCAGGCCGCCGCGCAGAAGGTGGCCTCGGGCGAGGCTGACCGCGCGCTCATGATCTGCGGCACGGGCCTCGGCGTCGCCATTGCCGCCAACAAGGTCAAGGGCGTGCGCGCCGTCACCGCACACGACCCCTTCTCCATCGAGCGCGCCATTCTCTCGAACAACGCGCAGGTGCTGTGCATGGGCCAGCGCGTCGTCGGCCTGGAGTGAGTGCTGCGGGTGTGTGAGTGGGAGGGACAGTATGCTGATTCCTCGCAACAGGCTCGCTCGCAACCTCGCAAAGGGCTGGCTCGGCCACGTCTGGGACCCCAGCTCGCCGTCGGCCGCCAAGGTCGATGCCATCTGCAGCATCGAGTCGAGCGCATAGGTGCGTGCCGTTCCTGAACCAGCAGCAGCTGCCAGCGGCGCTGACGCGTTTCTACAGATGCGTTCCTCCGCTGTAGTGCTTGCTCTGAATGATACACCTGCTCCTTGCCCTGCGCCTTTCGTAGGCTGAACATTTTGTCAGGCGAGTATCAGCTGCAGTGTGTCTGTGATGGCTCTTGGGCTCTGGGAGATTGCTCGCTGCCCTGCGGCCTCGAGAGCACTCTTGCCGAGCTTGTCGCGGTCAGGCGCTTGCTTGTGGCACCGTGTCTGCAGCCCAGCTGCGTCAAGTCTCTCGAGGTGGGTTGCAGACTCGATCATGAGGTGCGTTCTTGGTCTCGGTCGATGCTGTGCACGCTGGTCCGCGCGCCTGTCGTGTCGGCCGCGCGTGTGACGCGACAAGTCTGTCCTCGAGGCCGTCGAGGGTGCGCTCTGCTTGAACGCTCGCCGCCGGCGTTGCGCACTCGGCTGCGCGGACGACTGACCTTAGCCTGCGCCTGCTACTGAGCCGGACTCTGGCCTGCATGCTCTGTGACCGAGCAGGTGATGCGCTCGGTCACAAAGGCTCTGGCACCATGAGCGACCTCACAAGCAGGAGCATCAGCGCAGGCGGAGAGAAAAGCCCACGTTCCCATTATAGTCTGGCCCCAGCGACCCTTCGCCCCTGTACAGTAACCGCGGCCTGTCTTGATGTAGTCTTTTTGTGTGTGTCTCATCGCCATCCCCCTCTGGCTCCCACCTCGGGTCCACTGCGCCGCGCGAGACCCCGTCGAGCTGCCCCACTTCAACCCTGCCTGCTGCTCTCGTCTGCTCCCTCAGGCCGTGACTGCCGCGTCGCCGCTCTTGTCCTCGGTCACCGTGCTGGTGCGCCGCTCCTTCTCCGACTCGAGTTGCTGTGGCGGACAGGACGTCAGTACGTAGTCCGTGGTCAGGTCCACGCGCCGACACTCACGTTGTACAGCAGGTACAGCGCCTTCTCATTGGCCTCGGCCGTGCCCTGGATGGTGAACATGCGCTCGCCCGAGTCGTCGTGCGGCACCTTGGCAATGCTGATGCGCGAGCCCGAGATGCGGCGGATTTCGGTGATCTTGCTGCCGCCCTTGCCGATGATGCAGCCGACCATGTCCGAGGGGATGCTGATGTTCTGCGTGCGCTGGTTCGCCGCATCGACGATGGGCGCGCCGAGGCCGGCCGCGTCGCTGGCGCCGGCCACGAGACCGCCCGCCGGCGTCACGGCGGCGCCCGAGGCGGCGGCATCAGCGGCAGCCGTGCTGGTGCGGCGCGCAGAGGCACCGCTGCCGTTGGCCGCAGCGCCCTCGCCCGAGCCTGCGCGGCGCGGCTGCGGCGGCGATGCAGCCATGCCGTGCGAGCCGCCGGCGCCCAGCGTCATCGAGGCCACGGCACCGGCGAGGTAGGCGCCGCCGCCGGCGCGGCGGTTCGGCGTGCCCTGCGGCTGCAGGCCGCCGGCGCCGCCAATGGCAAGCACGCCGGCGCCCTCAGCCTGGCCCGGGTGGTAGAGCACGGTGCCCTGTCCGCGCTCCCAGTCCTCCAGCAGGCACTTTGCAATCTCGAGCACGGCGACGCGAATCGCCTCAAACGTGCCCTGCACCTCGACGATGCGCTCCGTGCTCTGCGGCAGCATCTCCTTGCTCGCCACCATGCGTGCGCCCGACACGTCCTGGATGTGCTTGATCTTGAGGCCCTGTCGCCCAATGACGGTGCCCATGAGGTTGTGCGAGATGAGCAGGCGCACCGACGTGAAGTTGCCGCCCGCGGCCGCCGAGAGCGTCTCGCCCGGCGCCGCCGCTGCGGCCACGGGGTTCTCGAGGATGGTCTGGGCGATGTATGCGTAGGCCTGTGAGGAGTGTCAGCGCCAGGCACTGGCAGTGCCGCTCAGAAGCCACACAACCTGCCGCCTGCAGTGCAGCACGCCAGCCGCAGCTCTGCCCTGCCAGTCCACGTTCCGCAGCTGCGCCATCACTCTCTCGCACAGCTCCACGCACCTTGGACACACCCTCGACGGTGCCGCTGACGCTGAGCACGCGGTCGTGCACGCCCTGCACGACCTTGCTGACGCCCGCCTTGACGCCGGTGCGCTCGCGCAGCTCGGCGACGTTGGCGCCGCCCTTGCCGATGATGACGCCGGCCTCCTTGGTGCTGACGAGGGCGCGGATCGTCAAGCTGGCCTCGCTGTCGGGCGCCGGCGCGGCAGCCGCCGTGGCCTGCGCATCGGCAGAGGCAGAGTCGACGGCCGTGGAGGCGTCGGAGGAGCTCGGCGCCGCGGCCTCGGCCTGCGAGGGAGCCGCGGCGGAGGCGGCGACGTCGGCTGCCGGTGCCGGCGCAGCAGCGGCCGGCGTGGGCGAGGTGGGGTTGGACATGGCGGAGACAGGTAAGGGTGGAGGGAAGGGCGGAGAGGGAGAGAGTCGGCGGCGGAGAGAGAGCGGGCGGAGGGAGAAGAGAGGAGGGTCGGGTCGGAGTAGAGGAAGGAGGAGGAGGCGGAGGAGGAGGAGAGAGGGGAGAAGGAGGAGGAGGAGCGGCGACGACGACGGAGTGTGATTGTGGCAGGCGGTCGTGGTGGGAAGGCGGCGAGGCACCGGCGGCTGCTTCTTGTCGTGCTGGCCCTCTAGAGGCAGGCACGGCGCGCGGCTCCGAGCTCCTTTCCCTCTCGCAGCAGGCACACCACACGCGCCCTCCTCGCACTCTGTCTTACCGCGCCTTTCCTCACAGCGTGCTGGCACGAGACTCAAGCCGGCGCTGCTTCACCACATGCTGCATCCTCCAGCAGACGCATCTTCTCGATGCTGCCTCTGCGTGTCCGGCAGAGCGGCATTCTCTGGCCAGCTGCTGGCTGCGTGCTCGGTGCCGCGCCTCGCGCACGCCGGCCGCGGTGCGCGCGGCCCCGCACCGCAAGGCACGGCACTCGCAAAAAAGTTGCGCGGAGTCGCGCCCTTCGCTTAGCGCCCGACTGCACCGCCCGCGCCGCGCTCCCACGCCTTCGACGACCCCTCTGCCTCGCCATACGGAGGGTCGGCGAGGCCGCGGAGGCTGGGAGCAAGCCAACAGCAGCGGTCTCGCCTGTTTTGTGCTCAATGACAATCAGGCTCAAATTCACGTCGCTGTGTTGGTGCTATTTGGGCTGCCGCGGCACAGAGGCGCACCTAAGGAGCTTCGCCTTCAGCCGCCTCGCACCCGTCCCGGCATGCCGTACCGCGCGAGAGCGCCTCACAGCGAGCCCTTCTCCGCAGCGGCCTGACTTTGCCGTCAGAACAGCCCATGGATATGGCATGCACGCATCTCGCTCGGCTGCAGCGCCCGAGCGGGCGGTGCCGTCGCGTCGATAGAGTCCAACGGCTCGCGCGCGCCCAAGCGCCACTCAACGGTCGTGTTGAAGGCGTGGCGTCTGCTTCAACGCTGCAACCGCCGACAGCCCGTCAGGGACACCTCATGCGGCTATCAGAGAGCCCTCAAGCCCTCGTGCTGGACTCATCTTAGCTCTACACCACTCCACACTCACCTTCTTTGCTACTCGCTGGCCCGCGCTCGGCGCACCCCACATTCGTTTGACCCACCACGCTCTTTTCTTCCCTTGCCGACATGCGTTTCTTCCTCCTGACCCTGGCGCTAACGCTGTCTGTCCAGCTTGTTCGCGGTGAGTGGCGCTCAGACCGCCTCATCAGCCGCGCTGACGCTCGACAGGCGACAACAATGACTGGGTGTCGCCGCTGTACGTGGCGCAGAGCGGTGTCGCCGCCGAACGCACGCCAGCACAGCAGCGCATCATTGAGGCGGCCGTGTGGAGCGCCGTCAAAGGCCCCTGGCGCGTGACGGACTCGAGCATCGAGCCGCCATCAGGCGATGCGAGCGACTATCTCTCTTGGGCGCCGTACTGGTGGCCCGACTGCAACTGGTGCAGCGGCGGCGCTGGCGCTCAGTCAGATGGCAGCGAGGGCGACGATCCTGATGATGCGCCCAGCTCGGCTGCAGGACCGATCCCAACGGCACTGCCAGTGCTGCCGCAGCCAGGCCCGCAGCGACCCTACAACGCGCTTTCCTCCATCCTCGACAGCCTCTCCCGCGCTCAGGCCGTCGCCACAGGCGCGCCCGACGCCGAGCGGCCCAGCAGCATCGCCACGCCTGAGCCATACTATTGGCTCTCGCAGGCACTGCCCAAGCTGCCCGCATATCCAGCACCGCTGCAGAGTGCCCTGTCGTACGCCTACAGCAAGGTGCCGGCGCCTGTACAGACGGCCATCTGGGGCGTCGCGTCTGCAAAGCAGGAACTACCGATCCCGAATGTGTGGGGTCAGCTGCCGCAGGTCGGATACGTTGGCCAGGCAACGGCTACAGCGCTGCCCACACCGTATGGCCAGGCTTTATTCGGACGAGCAGCAGACGACTCGAGAGCGACAGCCTCGCCGACGACGACTGCAGCGGCCACCGGCGCACCCCTCGCTCCGCGCGCCGGCAAGTGCACGCCGTCGCGCACCAGCGTGGCGCCGTCGGCGACATGGACGAAGTGTCCCTACAAGCAGCGCGACGGCAAGCTGAATCCAGACGTGCGGCAGCTCAACAACACGCGCGACGTCGTCTCGATGGCGCAGTCGGTGCTGTGGAACGGCGTGGCGTACGGCCTCACCAACGACACTGCGCACGCCAAGCGGGCCGTGCGGCTCATCCAGACGTGGTTCCTCGACCCCCGCACCGGCGTGAAGCCACGTCTGACCTATGGTCAGGTCGTGCGCGGGCCCGGCTCGCAGGAGGGCGGCTACACGGGCATCCTCGACTGGCGCATGCTCATCAAGGTCGTCAATGCCGTCGTCGTGCTGCGCAGCAACGACGCCGAGGCGTGGAACAGCGTGCTGGCGACGGCGATGGCCAAGTGGGCGTCCGACTACGTCGACTGGCTCACCACCAGCGCCGAAGGGCGTCGCGCCGCAAAGGTGGCCAACAACCATGCGACGTTCTACTACAACCAGCTCGTCTCGCTCTATGTACTCCTCGGCGACGTGCCGCGCGCACGAACTGCTGTCAATGCCTTCTTCACGACGGTGTTCATGAAGCAGATCAGCGAGGATGGCGAGCAGCCGTACGAGGCAGTGCGCACGCGGCCCTTCCACTACCGCTGCTTCAACATCGAGGGCCTGCTGGCCAACGCCAAGCTGGCCGACAACCTCGGGCTCAACATGTGGAGTGCGCGCAGCGACGACGGCGCCACGATCCAGACGGCCGTCGACTACGCCATGACGCTCGATGCCGGCGATGAGGACGTGACGGAGCTGGCGCCGCACGTTGCCGCTGTTGCCGCCGCGTACGGCGACCCCACTGGCAAGTATGCACGCTGGCTGGCCGACGAGAACAACAGCGGCGACCCCGATGCCATCCAGAGCTGGCGCTTCTACGACAGCGCCGACGCTCTGTACTCCTCTCCCAGCGCAGGCAACACCGCCAGCTCGCAGAAGTTCGCCTGACCTCCGGGAAAATGACAGCAGCACATACCACGGCGTGTGCGAGGCGCGAGACTTACTGATAGATTGAGCAGCGCAAGAGGCAGAAGGGCCCGGCTTGGACTGTAATGCTGCAGAGATGCTGTCGAGATCTGTGTGAATTGAGCAGCGGTGGCCTGGCGGGAAGCCGCGGCCACACCGAGCTGCGAGTCTGAAAGGAGGCGGAAAGTGGAGATGAGCTATGGTCCAGCGCTGCCCTTCCGAGACTGGCCTGCAGCATGCAGAATCCGGTGCATGTCGCCTGCTAGCGAGGCTCCGCGCTGCAGCGAGGGCGTTGCTGCTTCTTTGTCTTCTGGCCCGAAGACCGCGTGTCGAGCCGCGAGGCCGAGTTGATGACGCTCCAGCTTCGCAGGCACCGCGCCGCTTGCTTGCTCGCCCAGGCCTGTCTGTATTCTCGAGGGCACTCTGCCGCTGCTTTGTGGGCTCAGACGTTCGTCGTCGACATCGGCAGTGCTGCGAGCCAGCTAGCATCAGACAAAGGTAGAAGAGAGCGCAATGCATTCAGGGTCAGGAGCAGCGCGAGAAGCGAGCTCAGCGGCAGAACTGTAAGAGGGAAAAGACAGGACAGGCAGCGCCAGAAGCGAGCCCTTGGGGGTGAGAGGTGAGCGCGCGGGAGAGACGTGCAGGTGAGGGCGAATGAGAGGTGAGCTTTGCCGGTGGAGATGAGAGGCGGGGCTCGAGGTGGGGGGACGGGGGTATGCAGAGAGAACGGGCCCAGGAGAGGCAGCGCGGACGGCTGCGCATCCCCGTGCGCGCCTCGCTCCCGGTGCGGCGGCAGTGCGCTTAGTCGTCGAGCTTGGTGAGGAACTGCACCTGGTCGACGTAGACGCGCGCCGTCTGGCCGGAAGGGCAGGACACGCCGATCTTGATGTTGCTGACGGACGAATTGGCAGACGCGACCTTGGAGAACGAGGCGTAGGTGTCGGTGGCGCTGGTAGCGGTGATGTCCATGGAGGCGTCCGGGGCGCCGCCGTTCTCGGCAAGGTAAAGCGAGCACGGGGTGGCCGACGAGACACCCGAGCTGACCGACTGGACGAAGTACTGGAACTTGACTTGGTAGGCGTTGTAGCTGTCCTTCGGCGCCGTGGACGAGATGACGATGTCCTGCGAGATCGACTGGCCGCTCTGGACCAGGGCGTAGCGCCCGCCGTACTTGGCGTTGTTGGTGGCCAGGGTCGCGCCGTTCTGGTACTTCCACGGGTCGCCGTTGGTGCCGCCGTTCTCAAAGCCGCCGTTCTGGGCCACGTCCGTCGGGTCAGACTCCGGGTACGCCGTGGGCACGAACTGGACATCGTCCACGTGCACGACTGCGGCGCCCTCAGGGCAGATCAGGCCGAAGCCGATGTCCTCGATGCTCGTGCGGTTGTTGGCGATCATGGTCTCGAACTTGGTCCAGTCGGCGACCTTCTTGTTGACCGGAAGGAAGGCCTTGCTGGTGTCCTCCATGTACTCGTTGTCGAAGCCGAACGACAGGTTGCAGCCCAAGCCCTTGGGGCCGGCGATGAACTCGGGCACGCGGTACTGGACGCTCACGGCGTAGGCCTTGGCCTGGGGCGTGTCGGAGACGCTGTTGCGAATGCGGTAGTAGCCGCTGGGGACCGACTGGTACAGCTCCGGGTAGCTGTACTCGCCGTACTGGGCGGTGGCCCGCAGGCTGGCGTACTGCTTGCCGTCGTAGGCATCCGTGGCGTTCTTGACGACCGTCACGTCGCCGTCCTTCTCCCAGGGAGCGAGGATGTCGTTCTCGAAGTGGTTGTTCTTGGCGACGTTGCCGGCATCGTCCGTGGGCGTCTTGTCGACCGGCGTCGGCGCGGGCGTGGGCGTCGTGGCCGGGGCCGTGCACTTCTGGTTCGTGCAGATGCCCGACTGGCAGCCGGCTGCCTTGTAGCAGCTGGCGCCGTTGGCCGCCGGGGCCTGGCACTTGGAGTTGCCGCAGTACGACGAGGCGCACGACTTGCTCGTCTCGCAGCGCTCGCCGTTGGTGAGGGCCGAGCCCTCAACGCACTTGCCGCTCGAGCACTTGTTCGAGATGCACTGATGGAGGCGCGAGGTCAGTGCTGAGTCTCCAGAGCGAAGCCAGAAAACTCACGCCGATGTCCTTGTAGCACGAAGCGCCGAGCGACTTGCGCGTGTCGCACTTGCTGCGGTTGCAGAAGTTGTTGACCGAGCCGCACTGCGACGACTGCGTGCAGCTCTTGGCGGCGCGGGCCTCGAGCGAGGCGTTGTCCGTCGAGGCCGGGAGGGCGGCCGCGAGCGGGAGGGCGACGAGGAGGAAGGGGAGGAAGCGCATTGCTAAAGAGAGGGGAGGGGGGAGGGGGAGAGAAGAGGAGAGGAGTGGAGGAAGCTGTGGGAGTGAGTTGCGATGATGAAAAGATGGGAAGACGATCGCAGCGTCCTCCTTTTATGTCCCTGGCCCCGCCTTGCCCGCCGACTCGCTCTCGCCAACACTGCAACGGCGAGGCCCATGCTACGCAGCGGCGCTGCCCACGCTGCGCGCCGTGTGCGCCTGCGGCGTGCCCGCAGACTGCGACGCAAGCCGAGCGCCGCCGCAGCAGCGCGCCGCATGCCGCTGAGTGCCGTGTGGCATTGCAGTTTGCAGTTGTGCGACGGTCCAATCGGTCGGACGCATGTCTACACGCATGCGAGCATGGAAGCATTCTCGTCGGCCACAGGGAGATGCAGGCAAGACACAGACGGGAGCGTGCATCGCAGATGCCGTCGAGAAGTTCTGGAGCGTGCGCTTCGGGTGCCAGCGAGAGGCACAGGAGCGCAGCGCCGGCAAGACGACGAGGCTGCGTCGGCGCCCCGTCGGACGGGCTGCGCTATGGGCAGGCCGGGCCGTGCATTGCGGTGCGGGCGCGTAGCGTGGCGTGGCTTGGCGGGACGGCGCATGCGGCGGCGATGGCGGTTCCTGGGATGCTCCCGTGGGTGGCAACGCGGGATTGCGGCCAGGCGTGGTGGTGGCCGCACGGAGCTCGGCACGGCAGGTGGGTGCGCCACGCCGCGGCGACGGCGGCGCCGCCCCCTGGACAGTGCCGCGGTCACGTGTGGCGAGCTGCTGCGCGCCTGCTGGGGTGCCGCGCCTGTCGGGCGTGGCCTGGCGTGCGGCGCGCGCATGCGCATGAACGCTGGCTGCATGCCGTGGCGCCTCCTGGCTCCCGAGACTCGGCCAATTGCTGCTCTGGAAGCGGGGTGCGTGCAGCGCGCAGGGTTCCGCCGGATGTGCTTCCAGCACCAGCACAGCGGCACAGCAGCACAGAGGCGGGCGCCTGGCTGGACCCTCGCCTCGCCGCCACGCATCTCATGCCGCGACGCCTCTCGCTCCCGAGACAAGTGCGGGATCCTGCTCGGGTACACGGCCGGCGGCCAAAGCAGAATGCCCGCCGGATGTGCTCCCAGCACAGCGCACCCACGGGCCCGTCGCCCGTGCAGCACGCATGCCGGCGTGCGTCGCGCCCTCGTTCCCGAGCCTCGGACACGTTCCTCTCCTGCGCCCAGCTGCAGTGCCGTGCAGTGCGGCCGCATGTGCTCCCAGCGCTTCGGGCCCTCGCCGCACGCGGAGCGTTCCCGGCCCCGCGCACGTTCCTGGCCGGGCACGCTGCAGCCGCCGCAGCCGCTAGAACACCAGGGCCGCAGCAGCAGCGGGGCAGCAGCAGTAGCGGCAGCAGCGCACGGAGGAGCAGCAGCAGCAGCAGCAGCAGCAGCCGTGGCAGTGGCATGGGCGGCAGCGGCGGCAGCAGCAGCGGCGGCGGCTGCGGCGGCGGCAGCGGCGGCGAAGAGTTGCAAGGCAGCATGACGAAGCCCATGATCTGCCGGCCGTTCCTGCGAGTCGATTACAGAGCAGCATACAGCGTCGGAAGCGTCCAAGCACCTGCAGAGGGCATGCCTGTGGATGCTGACTTGCTCCCCACCCCTTCCCGCGCTCGCTCCACTCCGCTCGTCCCCCGACTCCCGCGGCAGCAAGTGTGCGTGAGAGGCGGAGCGCACCCTGCCGTCCCGCACGGGATCCACGGACACAGAGAGGAAACGGGGTACCATTACAGTAGGAGCAAGTCGTGGCAGTCACATCGAGGGTCGTCGCGCGCACGCCGGCCTGCCCGAGGAGGCATGCGCTGCATCGGAGCCGAGGCGGGAGCGTGTGGCTGATGGCAGCTGGCAGCTGGCGTGCATAGCGTCGCCGCTCAGTGCGAGTACAGCGGCGGCAGCTGCGGCGGCCGCTCGGGCGCGCGGCGCCCATTGAGCTGTTCATTGATGATGGCGTACGGGTCCTGCGGCGGCGGCGAGTGGGCATAGCCGCCAGGCGCATGCGGCGTGTGCGGCGCCGCCGCTGCGGTTCCATACGCGCCGTAGTCGTAGCTCGGCCGTGCGCCGGCGGCGGTGTCGCCGAACGGGTTGCCCGCGTCGTAGCTCGGGCGCACATCGTAGCCGCCGCCGTACCGGCCATCGCCGCCCTCGCCGTAGCGCGCCGACTGCGCAGCTGCCGCGGCGTAGTCGCCCCGGTCGTCCTCGTCGACGTCGTCGCCCGTGATTGGCTCAAAGGCAGAGTCGTCGGTCGGATGCGTAAAGGGCGGGATGCGCGGGCCATTCTTGCGCGTGAGGCGCCAGGAGCGCAGGAAGAGCAGCGCAGAGACGACCCAGGTCACTGCAGAGGAAGGTCAGTCACAACACGCGGGAGCAATCCGTGGACACGCACGGAAGAGGAACCAGCAGAACGCAGCGCCGGCGCGCTTGGTGCGGCAGAAGCCCGGCAGTGCTGCAATGTAGTCCTCCTTCTTGCCGTTAGAGCTCCCGGCATGAGAGTCCTTTGCGGGATCCTTGCAGCCGGCGAGCGTGTAGGCCGAGATCGTCTGCGTCATGCTGCCGAGGACGCATCAGCATGCGAGGCTTCGGGACGCGGGTGGGCGAGGCCACGGGAAGCGAGGGCACGGGAGTGGCGCGCCATGCAGCGGCGATCCGGCGGGCCCGCGCTACGGTATGCTTATGCGGCGGTGCACTAGCCTGCTGGATGCGCGCTGCACCCGTCCCGCCCTGCTTCGCCGCACCATCTTCGACAAGTTGCTCTCAAAGCACTCACGCAAGAATCGCGCCCAGGCCGAGCCAGCCGCCATTCACAACGAAGCCGACGCGCGCCTCGCCGAGCGCACGGTTGAGGCTCTTGAACGTCTTGTAGTCGCTGCGCTCGTGCACGACGGGCACGACGAGGAACGTGGCGCTGGCGACGAGGGAGAGCGAGGCGAGCGCGAGGATGAGGCCCGTGAGGCCCGAGGGCGAGCCGATCCACTTGTTCTGGAAAGCCGCCAGCACGACTCCGATGAGCAGCAGCACGGCAGCAAAGAAGACTTGGCCGCAGCGCAGGAAAAAGAGCATGCGATCCCACTTGTCCTGCAGATGCAGCGTGTCAGACCGGGAGGCGCGCGTGGCTTCGCACAGACGACGCCGACGGAAACGTCGGCCCACTGCCGCGCTCGGCCCGACTGGCCGCCGCAGCGCAGTGCTCTCGCTCCCGCTCCCGCGCCTGCAGCTGCCGCCGCTCGCCTCGCTCGCACCGGCGCGGCGCACTCACCTCGGCCCCCGTGCCGGCCGTGTGCACAACGCCCTCGTTGCCGATGCCGGCGCCGAAGCGCGCCTTGCCCTCAGACGCCCCGCCGCCGCTGCCGCCGCCGAGGGCCATGCGCTTGAGCGCGCCAAAGTCGACCATGTGTGGTGGGTGGGTGCGCCTGTGGTGCGCGACTTGCTGGAGGATGTTGGGGGTGAGAGGTGAAGGAGCGGCGGGGCGTGCTTGCGCGATGCGCGATGCGCGATGCAAAGGTGTTGCTCGCTGCGCTGCGGCGGCGGCTGCGCGCGCGCCGCACAGCCTCCTCGCCTTGCCCTGCCGCCGCGCGTCTAAGTCGAGTTAGGGGCGCGCGCGCGTCTCCTGTCGCGTGTGAGATCTGGCCGGCGGCTGGCGCGCCCCTCCGCCGCTCGACGCGAGCGCAACGCGCGCGGCGCTAAGGCATCCGTTCATCGGGCGCACCCTCTGCTCTCGCTCCCGAGACCACCGTCCAACTCAGACTAGATGGTTAGGGGTCTTCGGGACGAGTGGACGTGCAATGCAGACGGGTACACACGCAATCTGAGGCGCGGCCCGGAAAGCGTGGCGTGGCGTGCCAGCTGCCGGACGTAGAGCTCCGCGTTGCGGCGCGCTCCGGCCGTGCGCTCGGGCCTGCTATGCTGTGAGCCAAACCCGGCGTACGAGTGCCAGCGATGCGGGGCCATAGCGAGCAAGGAATGCAAGGCAGAGGCGTCTCCTCTCCACAGGCGCAGCGGCCGGCATGCACGGCCGCGCCGCGGCCAGAGAGGAGCGGAGCAAGCGGCAGCAGCGACGGAGCGCCCTTCACTCGAGCATGTCGACTCGAGCAGCCCCGACTTGGGCACCTCGACTCGAGCACCGACCCGAGCAGCTCGGGGCGAGCACCTCGTCTGCGCTTCGGAGACAGACAGCGCTCGTAGCACAACGGTACAAGTACATTGCGCAGCGCGCAGCGGCGGCCCTCACTCCCAGCTCATGTCCAGCATGTCCGACTTGATCATCGCCATGACCGAGGCGACAAAGGCCTCGAGGTGGAAGCTGCAGGAGAGGTGGCGCTGTCAGTCGAGCAGGTCGCTGGCACATCTCTGCAGCTCACATGGCCTTGTTGCCCTGACGACAGCGAATCTCCTGTGGCAGAGGCCGGCGTGTGAGCAGAGCACGGGCCAGACGAGAGCAGGGCCACTCACATAGAAGGCCGCCTTCTGCACGATGTGTGCCCGCAGGTTCTCGTCGACGCGACGCACGAGCTGGTCCGTGATCGTCTTGATGATGAGGCGCGCGGGAATGGCGTGCACCAGCAGCTCGTACAGCTTGCCGCGCACCTCGAGCAGCCGCGCGGGCGTCTGCTCCCCCGTGATCAGGTCGGCCGTGTTCATCGCGAACGTCTCCCAGTCTGGCTTGGCGATGGAGAGGTCGCCCGTGAGGTCGGGCCTGTGGTCGGAGCGACGCAGATGAGCACTGGACTGACAGGCACCGACGGCGCACTCACGACTGCATGCGCAGCGCCTCCAACACGAGAATCGCCTTGCGCAGGTTGCCGCACGAGTCCTGGAAGATCTGCGACGCCACCTTGTCGGGCAGCGTGAACGACTCGCGCTTGGCGACGTGGCGCAGGACGGCCGTCATCTGCAGTAGAGGAACGTGAGCTCCGCGCGGCCGCAACACACGGCACAGCTGCACTCACCTCAGCCTCAGACGGAGCACCGACGCGCATCAAGAGACACCGGGAGCGGATCGGCGCAATGATGCGTGATGTGCTTGTGGAGCACAGGATCAGGCGCAGGTTGCCCATGTACTTCTCCATCGTGCGGCGCAGCGCCGACTGCGCGTCGCGCGAGAGAGAGTCCGCCTCGTTGATCACCACCACTGCGCCAGGGTCAGCGCGACGCTGCATTGCGAGCAAAGCGCCAGACTCACCCTTGAAGCGATGCTTCGCATTCGTGTCGACCTGCTGCGTCTGCGCAATTTCCTTCAGGATGTCCTGAATGACCAGCCGGTCGTAGCCACCCGCATCACTGAGCAGAAGCGGGCGCATCAGCTCTGGCGAGGACGTCCAAACGGCTCCGCCTTTCAGCCGGGAGCAGAGTGGCGAGCTTTGCTCAAGCCTCCTCGCAAGACAGCCGCTCGTGCCGGCGAGCGACCCTCCTCCGTTGCTCGCTCCACCCTGGCCCCTCCTCCGTTGCTCGCGCCATCCTTGCCTGTCCAGTCGCCTGCCACCCGCACGCCCCTGCACTCACCTGGGCGTCAGCTCGATGTGGTAGTTTGAGCTCACGACGTTGACATCGATCTTGCGCTTGCTCGGGTTGAGGAAGACGCGCTGGTCGATCTTGAGCTGCAGTGCGGGCCACGCATCAGCAGCGGGCCTACGGCAAAGAGACGGCTCCGCGCTCCGCCCTGCGCCGGACTCACCTTCGCCGTCGCCGGGCCGTAGAGCTCGCGCAGCAGACACATGATGCGCGTCTTCTTGCCTGCGCCGCTGGGCCCGTAGAAGAGCATGTGCGGAAAGTCATCGTGTGCTGCCTGCAGAGCATGCGCGCGGCAGGAGTCAGTGATGCGCGGCCAGCCGGCGCCACTGTGCCACGCACGAGGGCGACGAGGCGGTCGGAGAGCGTCTGGTGGTAGTGCAGCTCGGTGAGCGCACGCGGGCGGTGCTTGTCGACGTAGAGCATGGCTGCAGGAGGGCAGCTGTGCGCCACGGAGAGACTGGCGCCGGCGTGGCGAGGAGGAGATGTGCAGATGGGGAAGGGAAAGTGGAGCAGGCGCTGCACCTGCTGTTGCCCCCCGCCGCCTCGGCCGTGCAACACCGCCGCGCGCCGCGCGCAGCCCGACGCGTCTCGCGGCACTTAACGCGTCACAGCGCGCGCGCGGCTGCGCTGTGTCCGTCTCCGCCACACCCGCTCTGCGTGCCCAGCCCTCAGCCAACGGCCGAGCGTCGCGCAACAGAAGCAGCATCACGCAGGTGAGATGGACAAGGATGGTATATGATGTGCAGCTCGGAAGTTCAAGGAGCGTGGGCGTGGCTTCCGCTCCGCGCTGCGGCTCGCTGGCGCAGCTAGCGCCCGTTGGAGCCGCTGAGCATCGATTCAGACTGCGGCGCACGGGTCAGCTTTCCGATGGACAGCCTCGTCTGCTGCTCTGCTCACCTCTTCGGCGACGTTGTCGAGGGGCATGCCCGGCTGGTAGGGCTCGCGCCGCAGCTCCATCGCCCGGTCCTCCTCCTCGCTGCGCAGCGCATCCGCCGCAAAGCCGTTCTCCGACAGCATCGAGTCGGGGCGCGAGGCGAAGAAGGCGCTCGAGCGGCCGCCCGGCTCGCCGCCGTCGTCCGTCGAGCGCGAGTAGTTCGACGCCGCGTCGTCGGGGTAGATCGAGTCGCTGTCCGGCAGAACACTGTCGAGCGACTCGCGCATGCGCGGCGACGGCGGCGCCTCGGGGTCGGCGAGCGTCCAGCCCTGCGCGGCCGGTGCAGGGCTCTTTGCACCTGCGTCTGCAGTGGCGGTCCAGCCAGCCATGGGCTGCGCGATCTTTGGCTCGGGCTGAGTTGCGGACACGGGCGAGCTCACGGAGGACAGCGCCTGTGCCGGCAGGCCGCTCAGCAGCGCCGAGGGCAGGCCGGCGCGCACGGGAGACGGAGAAGCAGGCTCGCTGCTTGCGACGGCAGAGAGAGCCGGCGGCGAGGTCGGCTGGCCGTTGGTCGGCGACATCGAGCCGAGACGAGCCTTGGCCGGGCCGCCGAACTTGCCAGCGATCGCCGCCACGCGTCCAGAGGTCGGGTTCTTGGAGAAGGGGTCCGGTCGGTCTGTGGCAGGCGAGGGTGCAGGTCGAGCCTCTGCGGCCTCCTTTGGCTCGACAGGGAGAGGGCGAACGTCCTTGAGGCCAGCTCGGAGCTCGCGCGCTCTCTCCTTGGCTGCCTCGATGCGCGCCGCACGTGCCAGCTCCTTCTCGGCCGCAGTCGCACCCGGGCCCGGCATGGGCGGCACGATTCGGCGCACAGCGACAGGAGAGACATCCGGCGACGGCACAGCAGGCGGCTCCTTCGCGGTAGACGTCGGTGCGGCGGCACTTGCTGGCGCAGGGGGCGGAGAAGTCTTCCCTGCGACCGGGGTGACCGACTGTGACCGGTCTGGCGAGTCCACAGGACGGAGTGCCGGTGCGGGGAGCACTGGTGCATGCTGCCTCGGCTCGCTGGGCGGCAAAGGCACAGGCGCAGCGGCAGGTGGTGTGAGGTCCATCGGCCTGCTCGACGAGCCAGACGCGTCTTCCGAGATCGACGAGGAGCGGCGCTCGGGCACGGCAGGCCGTAGCATGTTGCGGCGCTCTGGCTCGGGCGCAGGCTCGAGAGACCAGCCTGCTGCGGCAATGGCCGCAGCGGGAGGGACCACGCCTGTCGCTGGAGCCGCATCGCGAACGACAGCCTGCGTTGCGGTGCCCTGCCGCGCGTCCTCATTGAAGGTCTCTTGCGTCGGCGTGTTGCGTAGCGAGTCATTGAGACTCGCATCGCGCGGAGGTAGCTGCAGGTTCGGAAGTGCTGCGCGGCTGGGCCCGGGTTCGCCGGCAGAGGCGAGCTGCTGACGCGTGCCCCTCCGCATCGGCGAGACATCGGCATCCTGACCCGCCATGCGAAAGCCGTTTGCCTTGCTCAGCACGTCGATCCACGCGTCGTCCTTGCTCTCGCGCCGCTCGTGACGCCGCGCCAGTGGGTTCTTGCGCCGCACCGTGTAGTCATCGCTGGCCGTGAGCTCGTCGAGCTCGGGATCGTGCAGACTGCGAGTCTCGAAGTCCGACGAGGAGAAGGAGTCGTACTGAGTGTGCGCAATGCCTTGCTGCGGCGGTGCGCTTGGCAAAGCTGCCTCGTCGGCGCCTCGTCCACGTCCCCGCTTCGTCTTGGACCGCAGCGAGTGCAGGATGCTGCTCGAGCTGGTCTCCATGAAGTCGGGACCGGGCTCATACGTCATGCCGGGCGGCACTCCGGCGTCGGTGCGCCGCTGCGTCTGGGTGCGGAACGAGGCGTAGGTGCCCGCGCGCTCGAGATCCGCCGCCATCGCTCCGTTGCTGCTCAGCGCCGGGCTGGTCGGGCCATGAATGCGCAGATGCCGCGTGGCCCCACCTGCGCCGGCAGTGAACGGATCGTGCGGGTCGGCGGGCTGATTCTCATCGCGCTCCCGACGCACGCGCTTGAAGATGTTCAGCTTGCGCAGGCTGGGCTTGCTGCGACCCTTGTGCCGTCCCGCGGCATCGAGGTCCGCGCGGTACTGCGACGGCACGAGCTCCTGCACGATGAACCACGCCGCCTTGGTGCGGTCATCGACGGGCGCCTCGCCGTTGCGCGAGAGGAGCGACTGGTCGCCGAGCGTCGAGTCTGCCGAGGCCTCCTGCACTTCTGGCGCGGCGCGGCTCTTGTACTGCACGACGACGAAGTTGGCGTTGCGATGCGTCAGCTCGTCGCGGTTGCTCCAGCCATTGCCAAGCAGAAAGTCGGCCACGACCTCGGGGAACATCTCGTCCATGCGCGAGATGGGCGTCTCGTTCCACTGGCCCGCGCCAAGGGTCGAGATCTCGCCGCGCAGCGGGCTCGCAACGCAGTGCGGCGCAGTGTCGTAGGGGAACGGCGGCAGCTTGCTCGCCTGGGCGCGGATCTTCTCGAGCATCTGGGCGCGCTCGCCAGGCCAGCGTGCCATGTCCTCCTGCAGCCCGTCGTCGAAGCTCAGCACCTCTCGCAGGCCCTCGTCTGTGGCGACGAAGCCCGTCTCTTCAAACTGCGACCACTTGACGGTGCCGCGATTCTCGATGCGCGCCTTGCGCTCGCTTTCGCGCAGATCGAAGGCGAGCTTCGACTTGTCGGGCGCCGCGAAGCCGTCGAGCGAGAAGTCGGACCATGTCTTGGAGGCGAGCGAGCCGTGCGTCTCGAGCTCGGACTCGGTCGAGCGGCCGTTGGAGTGCGATGAGAGCTGTCGAACGAGCAAGCTGCTGCCCGCGCCGTTGCTGGCCTCGCTTCTCCGAGCATGGACAGCGCTTCCTCTGAAGTTCAGCAGCTTCCGGAAGCGATCGGACAGCTGCGGCTCGCGGCCGAGGCTCTCCTGAGTGCTGCAGCACGCAGCCCACTCCTCGCAGGTGGCGCTCAGGTCCAGCTCGCATGCGCTCTGCACGAGGTCCGCGCTGTAGAGGCGCACCACGCGCTCGATCTGCGTCACGGGCACGCCGCGCACGTGCCGCGCCGGGCGGCTGATGTCGCTCGAGAGCATGGACGGATAGCCTCGCAGATGGTCGTTCAGGCGGACCGGCAGCGATTCGGTGCTGGACGCATCGCGGATGTAGGCCAGCAGCAGGTGCTCCGTGGCGTTGCTGGCGCGCACGAACGCATCGTACGTCCGCTCGAATGTCTCATCCTCGGGCAGGCCGAAGATCAGAGGCCCGAACAGCCGCGCCAGCTTGGACGGCGTCATGCCGTTCTTCAGGCTGTATGCCGCCGTCGAGGAGAGCAGAGAGAGCAGGGCGCGCAGCAGTGCGGCTGCCGCGGGGTCCATCACCGCATCGACGAAGGACGTGAACGCAGTGACCGGAAATTGCCGGGCTGCATGGTCGCATGAGCACAGCGCTAGGCGGGGTGAGATCGCAGCACTCACTCCGCTCGTCTTCGCGCCATGAGAGGTACGCATCAAGCTGCAAGAAGCCGCGCTGCTGCACGAAGATCGTGTCCTCCTCCACCACGCCTTTGCGGTTCGGGCCCTCGCCGGGCACTGCCGGCACAGGCACGGCAAAGACGCGGCCGAGCCGTGCCAGCGCCCACTTCAGCATCGCAGCGAGATCGTGCGGATTCGCGAAGCGGATTTCGCTCAGGAACGCGGCAGGCAGGGCCGAAGGAGGCATGCCGCGCGATCGCGAGCTCGCTGCCGCTGCCGAGTGCGAGGACATGAAGGAGCGGATCAGCGAGCAGGTGTTGCTCGCCGAGACGTCGAGCGCCATCGAGGAGAAGATCAGAGGCGAGTCCAGGCCTGCGAGAGCGGCACATGAGCGCATGCGCGACAGGTCCAGCTGCAGCGAGGACCCGCATGACCTGCGGCTGCCACTCACCCCGCTGCCGAATCTGCTCTCCCAGCGCGCCCACGAGCTGCACGACGACGGCAATGTCCACCTGCGCATCGAGACTGGCGTGGCAGTAGCCGTAGGAGTACGGCTCGACGTGCTCGAGGGAGGCACGCCCCGAGAGGTGGCCGAAGCCGGAGTGAGTGATGCCGGTGGAGTAGCCGCTGGCCATGCTGGAGCGAGTCTTGGCCCGCGTGGGCGGGCCGCCGGCGCTGATCGTCGCGGCACTGACGGCCGGGCGCAGCGACGCGATCGGCATGGTCGAGCGCGAAGTCATCGAGCGTGCTGTTCGCTGCTGCTGCTGCTGCTGCGGTGCCGGCAGCGGCAGTGGCTTCTCGTCGATGTCACGCGGCGGCGGCAGGGCGCCGAACTCGTGCATCTTGAAGGAGTCGTGCGAGGGGATCGAGTAGTCGGTGCCCTGCGGCGGCAGCTCGAAGGGCACGGGCGGCAGCGGGCGCGCATCCTGGTCGCCTGCGGCGCTCTGCAGCAGGTCCGCCGACGACACGGGCTGGTGCTGGTTGAAGCGCAGCGACGAGAGGCCGTTGCTGGACGGCCCCTTGCTGCGCCGGGCGAAGAGGGTGGGCATGACGGACGCGGTGCTCGGTGCAGCGGCGTCGCCACGGCTGGCGCGCTCGCACACGTCGGAGGAGGTGGCGAGCGGAGGGGTGCGGCGAGGTGCTCACACGAGACCGCAGGGGACGAAGAGGGAGAGAGCTTAGAGAGAAGCCGGCATCGAGGATGGGCGGCGAGGAGCGGCCCGCGCGCGAGGCGCAAGCTCAGCGAACGGCGGCGGCGCGGCGCGCACGGCGGCGGCTCTCTCTCCGCACGGCGCGCCTCTGCCCCCGGCGCGCGCGGCTCAGGCACAGCGTCTGTCTCGCAGCGCCCGCCGCGCCGCCATGCCGCCGTGTCGGGCGCCAGTCGGCGCACACATACAGGAGCTGCTCCGCCTCGCCCAGCGGCAGCTGCTCGCCCTACCGCCGCTGCTGCTCTTCACCTTCGCAGCCATCACGCCGTGCTGCGGCAGCGGGTGCGGATGCTGATGAGGCCCTGCCCTGGAGGGGCTGCCGCCGAGCGGCGCTTGTCTGTGATACCGCGGCGCGCCGCCTCCTCTGCCGCGGCACGCCCAACGGCCCGCGCTCCTCGCCTCGCCTCGCCGCCGCCGCTCGTCTCGTGCTGAAAGCCTCTCTTGCCAGTCATAACTGCTGCGGGACTCATCCTCTCAGCATGCGCAGCGCGACCTGCGATGCTCATTTCGCAATAAGATGGTAGCGCCAGCCACGGCCGCGACAGCCTGCTGCGGCGGAAGGTGCGGATCACTCATGCATGACGCCGTGCGCTGCGCGTGGGCGTCGTGCGGGCCAAAGCTCGGCGGCGTCGGCGCAGCGCCCACACGGCGCCGGCTTGCTGCTTGTGCGCGGCGTGCGGCACGATTCCGCGGATCCGAGCTGCTCGGCCGATGCGCCGGGCCTCGTTCGCGGCGGGCGAGGACCGCCATCCGTGCCGTGGTGCAGCGTGAACGTCCCTCTCGGACGCTCGACAAAGAAGACTGCCGAGCTGGACACCCAGCCTCGTGCTCGCAAGCGTCTTCAGCGGCCCTCTGCAGACACGTTGCTGGTGGTGCCGAGCGCAGCCGTGACCAAACGCGCGCTGGCGACACGGCCAACCATGTGCTTGATGCGTTGCAACTCGCACTTCCACGATGTACCATGTCGCTGCCCAGAGCCAGCCATGCCCACGGAGGCGCCGTAGCTGCCGTCGATCTCAAGCAGGGATATACAGCTAGATTTTGAGCACAATAGCGAAAGGTCCAGGTGGAGATGGAATGCAGGCAGAGAGGACGAAGGGGAAGGATGTCGCACGCTCGAGGAGAAGGCGCGGCGCGGCGCGCGGCAATCTCGGGCGGAGGCGGCACGCGCAGCTCAGGGCGTGCGTGCTGGGTATAGGCGAGACGCCACCTCAAGAGGACGACAGATACGCTTCAGAGGGGTATGCAGCAATGCGCCTGCTTAGAGCACGACTGCAGCAACCACAGCCGCGAAGCCGAGCCCGGCCCACGCCGCCACGCCGCTCGACGCTGCGCCCACGGCGCCGTCGGTCCTGCCGCTGCTGCCGCTGGAGCTCGACGCCGCTGCGGAGGCAGTGTTGCTGGTGGACTCGGCATAGCCGGGTCCGAGGGAGGAGATGCCGATGATGTTGCCGATGCCCGTCATGCCCGACACCTGCGCGTTGCGCGTCGAGATCGACGCCTCGTATGCCGAGAGCTCGGAGCCCGTCAGCGTCACCGAGGGCGTGGCCACAGCTGCGTGCAGAGTGTCAATGGCCGCAGCGAGACGCATTCGCTCCAAGCACTGAGAACACACGTGTGCTGGAAGGAGCGGAGGCGAAAGAGGCTGTAGAGGAGCTGGGGGCCGCGAAGGTGGCCGTGCTGTCGCCGTTGCCGACTGTGCCTGCGCGTCAGCACACGAGACGGCGAGGCAGCATGCCGGCACGGAGGCACTGACCGTTCTGGGTAGCCGGCACTCCCGCCGTGGACGCCAGAGTGATGGTGGACTGCGCCGCAGCAGCTGCGGCGAGCGAGGCGAGCAGAAAGAAGGGGCGAAAGACGTGCATCGCGCGGAGGCGTCCGGGGTGTCCGAGGCGTGCAGAGAGAGGCGGCGAGGGCGGTGAGAAGCAGAGGGGAGCAGGAGAGAGCAGCAGATGGAGGAGCAGAGTCAAGCTGTGACCTCCTCGTGTGAGGTCCTCGCCATGGGCTTCCCCGCACGAGATCTGGCACAAAGCCGGCGACCTGGCGTGACACCACGGCAAGCACTTGCTCTGGCGCCTGCCGCTGCGCATGTCGGAGGGATCTGCGCCCTCGCAGCGCAGGCCCAGCACCCAGCCTGCAGTGCGGGGGATGGTGCGCCATCATAGCGCCGATCCTGCATTTTTGCAGCTCAGTCGTGAGCACGAGGGGACAGAGCGGCTGCATCTGCCTCCGGCAGGCCCCGAGCAGCGGCAGCAGCAGCGAATGCAGAGTCGCGTGCGAGACGCTGCCAGGCCCAACGCGAGCGAGGCGTGACGCGTCTGCACCTAGGCGGCTGACGTCGCCGTGCAGCAGATCGAGCCGCCCTGCCGATCCCAGACCCCGATGCCGCGCCGGCGCGGGCCGCACACGCACGCCGGCGGTATCGCCTACTCCCGCGTGAGCTCTCAGCGCGGCTCGCCGTCGTCGTGCACGCATCCTGGAAGCTCGTGAACGGTTCATTACACCACGCCTGCGCTCGGACGGGCGGCGGCGGCCGTCCCGGCGCGCGTGCGCCCTGGGTTGCTGCTGTGCATGCTCTCGCGCCCCGGCCCCTCACATCTTCGTCTTCGTCTCCTTGGAGACGGACGTCTTTGGCCATGCGTACGTGTTGTCGCGCACGTAGCCGTAGCGCGTCTGGAACTCGTTGAGCGACGCCGGCCCCCGCGAGCCGTACTTGTACAGCTCGTTCTTGATCTCGCCGGCGTCGATCGACTTGAGGATGGGCGTGAAGATCTTCCACGCGTAGTCGAGCTCGTCGTCGCGCACAAACTGGCTGTGGTCGCCGTTGAGCGCGTCGAGGATGAGCGCCTCGTACGCCTCGGGGATGCGCGCATCCTCGAAGCGCTCCTTGTACGTCAGGTCCAGGTCGGCGGGCAGCGTGCCCATGTGCAGGCCCGGCGTCTTGGCGTTGACCTTGAAGTACACGGCCTCGTTGGGCTGGATGCGCATCACGAGCTCGTTGCGCGGCAGGCCCTTGAACGGGCCCGTCTCGATGTCCTTGTACTGGATGCGGATCTCGACCTTGGCCTCGTCCAGCGCTGCGGGCGTGCGCGTCAGCACTGCGCGCGCAAGCCATGTCACACTCCTGCTGCTCACCCTTGCCGGCCTTGAGGATGAACGGCACGCCGCTCCACCGCGCGTTGTTGACCCACAGCGTCAGTGCGGCAAACGTCGGGCAGTTGCTGTCCTTGGGCACCGTGTCGTCGTCCTTGTAGCCCGGCTTGCCGTCGGCGGCCGAGTACTGGCCGATCAGCACGTCCTCCTTCTTGATCGCCGCCACGTCCTTCAGCACGTTGACCTTCTCGCTGCGGATGTCCTCGGCCGAGAAGGACTTCGGCTGCTCCATGGCAAGCAGCGAGAGCACCTGGGACAGGTCTGTCTCGGCGCGTGTGAGCACGGCGCTCGGCCAGGCTCGCCGCCGTCAAAGCCGCGCTCGCCGGCACACTCACGGTTCTGCTGGATGTCGCGGATGATGCCGAACTCGTCGAAGTAGCCGCCGCGGCCCTCGGTGCCGAACGGCTCCTTGAACGTGATCTGCACATTGTCGACCATCTTGTTGTTGAGGCCGGCGTCGACGACGGGGTTGCCGAAGCGCATCACGAGCAGGTTCTTGACCATCTCCTTGCCGAGGTAGTGGTCGATGCCTGTGCAGCGCGGCGCGTCAGCCGCGAGCTCCGCACGCTGCATAGCGCCTCCACACAGCCGCAGCGCGCCCTGACACTCACGGAACGTCTCCTCCTCCTTCCACAGGTCCTTCAGCTTGCCCATCATCTCGCGGCTGCTCTCCAGGTCCTTGCCGAACGGCTTCTCAATCACGATGCGGTTGTGGCCCTTCTCCGAGTAGCAGTTCTTCTTCAGGCCGGCGGCGACGACGGTGAAGACGTTGGGCGGCAGCGCCATGTAGAAGAGGCGGTTCGGGTTCTTGCTGCCGCCCTCCTTCTCGATCTTCTCCATGGCGCTGTTCAGCTCCTGGAACGCCTCGTCCTTGTCGTACGCGCCCGGCTGGTACGTGCAGATGTCGAGGAAGGCCTTCTTGGCCTTGGCGCCCTCGCCCGAGTCGGCGTCCTTGAAGTGTGCCGAGATCTTCTCGTGGAACTCGGGCTTGTCCATCTTGGTGCGCGCATAGCCGACGATGTGCGTGCCCTTCGGCAGCAGCTCGAGGCGGTAGAGGTTGAAGAGCGCCGGGTACGTCTGAGCGCGGCGGTCAGCACTGCGCATGTGTGCGGGCCCTCGGCGCGCGGCAGGGTCTCGCTGGCAGCGTGTCTGGCCTCTGCCGCCAGGAGCAGCCAGACGAAGCAGCAGGCGCTGGCTGTCTCTCTCTTCTCAGCCTGCTTCCAGGAGCTCTGAGGTGCCCAGGCGCGCTTCGCATTGAGCCGAGGCCCGCCTCAGCTACCTGCTGGCCCATCGAGTGCTCCCTTGCTCCACATGCATCCCACTCCGCCGCGCCGGCCGACACGCACCTTCTTCTTGGCAAGGTCGCCGGAGGCGCCAAGCACTGCAGTCAGAGGCGTGAGCAATGGATCACAGACAGCACATGGCGCTTCGGGTCCGGGCGCAGACGCACCGACGATCACCGTCTCGTCCTCGAGGGCGGGCACGCCGGAAGGCATGGCGGGCAGCGGCTAGCGGGCGGCGGCGGGATTCGGCGGGGTGCTGTGCGAAGGTGCGGCTGCAGGTTTGGCGTGCAAGAGGGTGAAGCGGGTGCGCTGTGGGTATGGGAGCGCAGGTAGTCGTGGGGGTGGGGGGTGGAAGGAAGGGCTGCCTTCGCCGGCCGGTGCTGCCTGCTGCTGACCTCGTTTATCGCAGGGCGGGAATCTACCGCGCCGCCGCGCTGCCGGTGACGCTGCGCACGGCGCGCAGGCGGCAGCAGCAGGCGGCGCAGGCGGCCGGCGTGGAGGCGGGCGCGGCAGCACGCAGCGCCAGCAGCAGCATCAGCAGCCCGCGCGTGAACTCAGACGCGCAGGCACGCCGCCTGTGTGCTGCCTCCCGCCGCCCACAGATGACGGCTCGCGCTGATCAGCGGCAGCCGAGGCCGGCGCGCCGCGGCCGCACCGCACCGAAGCGGAGCGACCTCATCAGCGAGAGCGAATCTCGCCGGCGAGAAGCGCCTCGACGGTGGCCGACGGCGGCACAGATGCGCGCCGCCGGCGGACTCGTCGGCTCGAGCGCCTCGCGAAGGCGTGCTTCTGCCTGCCTCGGACGAGAGAGAAGATCTCGCTCCGGCTCTCCAGCCTCGAGCTGGAGGGGCACGAAGCAAGCAGCTTGGGCAGCGGCGCGGTCGGCCGTACCGCGGAAGCGTGGGTGGTGAGGCCTCCACCTTCTTCTTGTGCCTCGCACGTGCACAGCCTGCCCCTGGCGAGATCAGCGGACAGTCTCGCCCATGCAGAAAGGCCAAGGCGGTGCAGTGCAAGCAATGGGTTGTCAGGTAGAAGTACAGATGACGGCAGCCGTGCGGCAGGGCTGAGCATGTGCGGAGCAGGGGTATTGCGGGCGTGCGGGTGGAATGAGGAGCTGCTGCTCGGCGATGGTGCTGGCAGGCTCAGATGTAGACGGACGAGAGGTCGTCGAGCGCCGCAAACGGCTCGTCGACGGCCTTGATCTGCAGGTCGAAGGCGCGCCCCGTGCGGTCGGCGCCGTTGAGCACGCTGATGAGCGTCCACCAGGCCTGACAAGAGGGAGAGGGTCAGCAGAGCTTGACGCCGGAGCAGCGAGCACCCTTACCTGCCACGAGACGGCGGGCACGACAATGTGGCCCGGCTGCAGGCCGGCCAGCCACGTCTTCCACGCGCGCGCCTGCCATGCGCCCGAGGGGCTCGGATAAGGACAGCAGCGGGCACGTGCCTGCTCGTCTGGGTCCTCCGGCTGGAAGGACTTGTGTGCTGGAATGACCGCGGCCGCCGGCGAGGGAAAGCGCTCTGCTGCGAGCGGCGTGTGCAGACAGCAGGCCTCCAGATAGTCGAGCTCCCACGCGGAGCGGTACGTCCATTGCGCATCGGTGAGCTGCGAGGTGATGTGAGTAAAGGAGCCGGCCATGAGAGCTGTGCGCGGTTGAGGTCAGCAAGGGCACAGCAGTGAAGTCTCTGAAGCACTCACTCAAGGCGCTGGCGAAGTGCTTCGCATGCAGTCTGCTGCTGGCCCAGTGGTAGTCCTGATGCTCGATGCCGTCGGGCGACGCCAGGCTAGGCGGGATGCCGCCTCTGCGACGGAAGCCGTTCGTGGCATCGAGTGCGTCTTTGAGGACGCAGTCTGGCAGTCCGGAGGCATCGGCACCCGACGGCAGTGCCGGGGTTGGCCGTCCGGCACCTGCCGAGTGTGCGACCATCTCGTGGGCCAAGCCCTCGCGCACGCGCGTCGCCTCGTACTGCTCCACCCAGCCTTGCATGCTGACGGCCAGCGTAGTCCAGTCTGCCCACGTGCGTTGCCGTTCGCCGCCGAGCTGCAGAGCGGCGAGCGCAGCAGCAGGTGCGAGAGCTGTGCTGTCGCCTCCAAGTGCAGGCGGGGTAGAGGCGCTCCGCCCTGGCATGCGCTGCAGGAGCTTCTCGAGTGCCGATGCGCCTTGTGTCGCGCGGGTTTCATCCGATGCCGGCTGGACTGCCTTTGTCGAGGCACTCTCTGACGGCGCCACGTCGGAGGCGTCCTCTGCGACGTGCGACAGGCCGAGGTCCCGGCCTGCCGAGCCTGGCACTGGCGATGAAGCTGAGCGCGCAACGAAGGTAGAGTCGGTACTGCTCTCCACGCCGCGAGCCCACTGCTGCACCTTTGCGCTCTCGCTCTGCTGCCGCGAGTCCATCTCGGCGGCCTTGCCGAGCGGCACAAAGTCGCCGGCGCGAGCGCTTGCGGATCCCGGCCCATAGCACAGGTGGAGGATGCCCTCCCATCCGAGTGCCTCGCCAAAGGCGCATGGGACGGCGATCGTCGAAGGGTCAGTTCGGCCGCAGAGCCACCATGCGCTCGTGTCGGGCGGCGCCTGATCGGTCGGCTGGCCCAGCGGCGTGTCGGCGCCCGACGAGCTGGGCGTGATGCTGCCCGAGTGCGCAGCGGGCCGCTTGCCGCGAGCCTTCTCGCTGAGGATGCGAGCCGATGGATCGACGTTCAGCGCCGTGTCTGCCGCTTTTCGCAGCAGCGTCAGGAAGTCGTCTCCGCCAGCCCAGGGCTTGGGAGAGAGCAGCTCTGGCGGAGCACGCATCTCGGACCAGTCAGCCACGGCACCTTCCGTGACCGGCTGCAGTTGCGCCGCGATGCCCGCCGTGCCGGCAAGCTGGCTAGCGGACATGTTGCTGGCGCTGAGCACGGAGCCAAGCGAGGCTCGACGAGGGCCGTCCACGCCGAGCATGCGCGCAGGCAGACTGCCATACAAACTGCCGTCCTCATCTCCGGTGTCGATGGCCTCGTCGTTGCTGAGGTCGCTCACGACAGTGGCGCTGCGCATGCGGCGAGAGGGTGCTTCGATGCTGGCAGTGACAGGCACCTTGAGGCCTTCCTCCTCAGCGATTGATGCACTCGTGGCGGCTGAAGAGGCGTCTGGCAGGTCCAGGCTGCTGGCCAAGCTCGGCGCAGTGCTGTTGCTGCTGCCTCGACGAGTCGAGCGACTCTGCCCGAAGAAGCGCTGCAGGAAGGACGGCCGACGAGTCTCGCCACGCGATTGCGTACTGCTTCGAGCTCGTGCGACCGGCTCCTCTGAGCTCGGCACAGCGTCGCCAGCGTCTGCAACAGCGCCAAACACGTCATGGTCCATCGTGAAAGAGCTGCCGGCAGTCTGTGGTCGAGACGCTGCTTGCCGGTTCCGACCCGCAAGGCCAGCGCTTGCAAAGCGCCCTTGCGAAGGCGAAGGCGGAGAGCGCTGCCGCGCTGCCGACGTGCTGCTCTCGCGGCTACTGACTTCTCTCAAGGAGCCCGCGCCGAAGAGGTCGACGGCAGAACTAGCTGTCCGAGCTCGCTCCAAGTCGTTGCCCGCCGGCTGACTCGTGGGCGAGAGCACTTGCTCCGGCACCCGTCGGCCTCTTCGGCTTGGCGATGAGAGGATCTGCGTGTCCAGCATCGGGCGCGACGGTCGTCGTGGCGGCGGCTGCGGCGGCAGCGGCGCGAGCCCGACCGAATGGAGATCGAGGCGCACGGAAAAGCGCACGCTACGATCCTGCTGCCCTGGCACAGGGGCGTGCGCCGTGCCTGTCGCTCGACGAGGCGGCGCCTGCATCTCGGGAGCGCGAAGCTCTGCCTCCTCGAAGTCGTCCTCTGATATCTCGGACGCGGCGCCGTCGCGCGACAGCGTGCGGAGGACTCGGGTGCGGAAGCCGCCGCCAGCCGCAGATGTCGAGCTCAGGGTGCGAGATCGTCCGGCGGCCGAGCCCATGAGCTGGCCGCCAGGAGCCGATGGGCGGCGCGAGAGGAGCGAGCCGCGGCGCCTTGGGCTGCGCGGCGAGCGTGGGCCACTCACGAGGCGACCCTCGCGATCGAAGCGAGCATCGAAGAAGGCACGCAGCGTGGCGAAGCCCGGGTCCTCATCGGCGCCGTCGAGCAGCCGCACGAGCTGCGTCAGGTCTGTGACTGCCTCGAGGGCGCGAGTGTGCGCCAGGAGGTAGGAGACCTCGTGCAGCGCGTGCGGCGGCGCAGCGTCGAGGCGCTTCTTGACGCGGATCGCCGCCGAGCCGCGGTCCGACGGCGCGTCGGGGTCGAGCTCCTCATCAGAGTCTGAGCCGGACGTGTCGGAGAAGGCGCTATGTGCTGCGCGGTAGGAGAGATGCGGCAGCGGCTCGAGGTGCAATGCGAAGGGCAGCGTGAAGAGCTGCTGCAGCTCGGGCGCCTGCCGAGCCGCCTCGCCGTCGTGAGATGCGCCGGCGGCGGCCTGCTCCTCGCGCCGCTTGCCAGCCTCATCAGCGGCGGCGGCAGCATGCGCAGCAGCCTCGGCGGCGGAGAGCATGCAGATGCGGCAGCGGATGCGGCGTCGGGACGAGACGGATGGGAGTGGAGCGGGACGAACTGAAGCGAGCGGGCCTCTGCGGCGCGTCCTCCGGCCTGCTGCTGGGGCGGCGGCCTGTGCCGTCATGCGCGGCTTGGGCGGCGCCGCCTCCACAGGACCAGGATGCAGCGCCGCCGCACACGCCCCTCGCCTGCCTGCCCAGCTGCGGCTACGCTGCGGCTGCCGCTGGCGTACCTCATGGGCTGCGCCGCTCCGCTGATCTCGCGCCGTTCCTGCGCTAAATCGGGTCCAGCTCTCTCCGCACCACTCCACCTCCTTCCACGCCTGTATACCAGGAAGCGGATCGGCCGGCACTGCTCCTGTTGCCGGCGGCCCGGCGCAACCTTCTTCTCTCCTTTCGGCTGGCTTCGCGCCATCTGCGTTCTGCAGCAGTGCGGCCATCTCTGCCGCAGGAACGGGTCCTGGAGCCATGCAGGCCTCAGAGGCACGCCATGGCCAATGGGCTGCCGCAGCACGCGGCAGGCCAAGTGGTAGCCGTGTCGCGGCACGCCTCTTCTCACGCACGGCCCGCTCGATGTGAGCCTCATGATGGGGAAGAAGAGCGGTACAGGGCGTCGGCCGCGGTATTCCGCGCTGCAAGGTGCAGGACGGAGGATGTCCGAGGCTCATGACGATGATGAGCAGCGGCGGCTGCGGCGCTGGCGCTGCTGTGGCTCTGCTGCACTGCTGTCGGCGCTGATGCGAGATGCCGCTGCGGGTGCACGCATGTCGACGGCACGCGGTGCGCGATGCCGCGGCACGCGCGGCCGGCGGCACCGGGAGGCCTAGCGCGCATGAACCCCTCCGGCGGCACGGCCCCCTCCCTGAGCATTCGATTGTGCCCCACGTTCTGGCGCTCTGCACCTGCGCTGTCCGTGGCTCGAGATGCAGCTCTGCAGCAGACGCAGCAGCCAGCGGAGCCCATGCGGCACGAAGCCACTGCAGTCTTAGTGTGCTCCTCCGGCGCCTGTGCTGCCTCGCACCTCATAAGCAGCACGCTGCAGTCCGGCGTCTCCTCCCACCACCCAGACTCATCCCAACACGCGCCAAGATGTTCAAGAAGCTCTTCCTGCTCGTGGCCCTCGCGCTCCCGGCGCTCGCCGAGTACGACGACCCCGCGCACTTGCCGGCCAAGACGGACGCGGCGCACGGCCAGACGGGCTACAACGACGTGAGTGAGGCGCAAGCGCTGCCATAGCAGAGCGAAGCGAACGGCGCTGGCCAGCCGCGCTGGCGCGCCCCTCGCCCGACCGTGAGCCGCCTGACACCATGTGCCGCACACAGTGCATCTCGCGCTACGGCGCCTCGAGCCAGAAGAGCAAGTGCCAGAACGTCTTTGTCAACAGCGTCAAGGTGCGTGGCGCATGTGACGGCGGCGCGCCGAGTCTGACGCCCTCGCGCAGGACTTCTGCCTCTGGGGCCCGCCGAAGCCCAACTCAAACGTCGGCGACACGGAGGAGGAGCAGGTGGCATGGTGCACCAAGAGCGGCTACGGCACGCGTCTGATCCCCGACGGCACCCTGACGGGCGTGCACTTCCTCAAGACGGGCGACTTTGTGCAGGTGACCGGCACGGGAGACTTGACGAAGCTCAACATCCGCCAGGGTGACGAGGGAGGCGAGCTGGACCCGCATGGGTGCGTCTTGTCTTCCGCCCCTCGATGTGCTGATACGCCGCAGCTGACCTCCACGCTCTCGTCACTCTTTGCTGCGCGCAGTGCCACCGGCGCGGGCAACCCCGTCGGCGGCCTTGTCTTCACCCGTGCGATCACAAAGGGCAAGTTCCAGCGCATCTACGAGTGGAACAACTTCATGGGTGAGCGCCTCGAGTGAAGCAGACATGGTCGCCGAAGGTCTGACGACGCTCTCTTGCGCTCCACAGACTACCAGACGTTCTGCATCCGCGGCTGCTTCGGCAAGTACCGCACCAAGTTCTGCCCGCACATCTACGATCTGCTCGGCTGCAACTTCAGCGAGCCGGCCAACTACTCGCCGGGCGTGTTCGAGCAGTGCGACGGCGACTCGGGCCAGTTCCCCGGTGCGTCTTCCTCTGTGTACGCTCGAGCGAGCTCATGCTGACATCGGCACTGCAGGGATCTACGGCAGCTCGACCTTCTACCAGGGCCAGGAGCCCACCCCGGCCCCTCACCCGGCCGGCACGTCGTCCAACTGTCGCCAGTACCCCACCGTCTCGAACGGCCCGGCGGCGTACATTCCCTCGCGCCGTGATGTCTACGCCAGAGAGACGCCTGTCCCTCGCGCTGCAGAGGCGGCCGCCGACGAGTAGAGCACCCTCGGTGCCGGATCTTTATGCCTGTTGCTTCCGTCTTGCTTCACCGCAGTCCGCTTCGAGAAGCTCCTTGTTCCGTGCTACGTGACTGCGCCAATGTCCTGTTCCCGATCTCTTCTATGCGTACACACTTGAATGTGCCAAGTCTGATGTGAACTGTGTCACGGTCTCACTTCGTGAAGCACGAAGCGAGGCCAGCTGCAGTGGACTGCATTTGAGGACGATGCAGGAGCGTCGCGCGTGAGGCTGCCGCGCGGCGTCTGATCTGCTCTGTGCCTCCACGCTACACGCGTGGCGGCGCTCGGACCGCCGCGTCTCCTCCACCACACCCCATCGCGCTCGCTTCTCTCGACCTCTCTGCCAGGACAGCCAGGCAGCGCCGTGCTCCACCGATGACCGCCGGCGCAGGCGTCGGCGCGGCCGATGTGCCGCCCGACGAGCAGCTGGGCACAGATGCAGCTCGCGCGCCGCCTGCCGCATCAGACGGCGAAGACGAGCAGCGCCGCACGCCGACGCCCACGCAGGCATCGTCGCAGCCGCAGCCCTCAAACCTGACGGCAGCCCTGACGCTCACGCCGCCGACGTCGCTGGCGAAGCTCGCGCCGCTCTCCAGCGCCGCGCCAGGTCCTGCGCCGCATGTCGCGCCTAGCAGCGCCCCCGAGCCGCTCGACCTCGCCGGCTGCGACAGCGGTGCCTCGCTCGTCTTCGCGCCGCCGGCTCACACCGCGAGCTCAAGCGCAGAGCCGTCCACTGCCCGAACGCGCTCGTCGACGGCAGCATCGTCAGCGCCGCAGTCTGCCGCCAGCGCCGTCGGCACGCCGCACCCGCCGCCGCGCACGCAGGCGCAGCAGCAGAGCGCGCGGGCGCAGCATGCCGAGCCTGGCCGGCTCGGCGAGCTGAAGCGATTCACGCTCTGGGAGACCAAGACGCGCTTCTACCTCGTAGCCTTCAATACCTCCCAGACGCGCTTCCGCATCCTCAAGGTCGACCGCACGCTGGCGCAGCCGCGCAGCTCGGGCCGGCCTGATGCCTCGGCGGGCGCAGCTGAAGGCAGCAGTAAGGAGGCAGGCCACGCTGCGGAGACGGGCTTGGGTGTCGATGGTGGCGCTGCCGCAACCTCGACCTCGGAAAGCACGCAGTGGGAGCTGAACCTCACATCGGACCGCGTCGTGTACACGAGACAGCAGGTGAGCGAGCTGCTTGACATGATCGCCGAGGGCAACCGCTCCACGGGCGGCCTGAAGGAGGTCGGGCGCTTCTTTGGCATCGTCGGCTTCATCCGCTTCACCAGCGGCTACTACATGGTGCTGATATCAGCGCGCTCCGTCGTGGCGCTCATCGGCGGGCACTACGTGTACCACTGCGACGACACGCGCATCATTCCCGTGTGCCACCCGTCTGTGCTCGCGAGCGTGCCGGGCCGCTCCAAGGCCAAGGACGCAGAGGAGGCGCGCCTGCTGCACACGTTCAAGCAGGTCGACCTGTCGAAGAACTTCTACTTCTCCTACACGTACGACCTCACCAAGACGCTGCAGGACAACCTGACCGGCGGCAGCGAGACGGCATGCCCTTCCATCGCTCAGCAGCGACACGCGGTGCCATCGCGCAGTAGCACGGCCTGGGGCTACAACGAGAAGTTCGTCTGGAACCATCACCTCCTCGTGCCCGCATTTGGTGCATCAGAGCACCTGCAGCGGCCGCGCTACGAGCCTGACGCCTCGCTGCGCGACGCCGAGTCGGCCGCGGATGCCAGCATCGACGCAGCATCCGAGTGGGTGCTGCCATTGGTGTACGGCTTCGTCGACCAGGCCAAGCTGAGCGTGCTCAACCGCACCGTGCACATCACGCTCCTCGCGCGGCGCTCGCGCCACTTCGCTGGTGCTCGGTTCCTCAAGCGCGGCACCGACGAAGAAGGACACGTGGCCAACGACGTCGAGACGGAACAGATCGTGGCCGATGGCCTCACCACGCCGTTCTACGCGCCCGCCCGCTCGGCAAAGCTGCGTACCGAGGCCCACGACGGCGGCGCAGATGCAGGCCCTGCGCTCGGCGTCAGCCCGCGCTACACGTCGTACGTGATGCATCGCGGGAGCATCCCGATCTACTGGACGCAGGACTCGACGAACATGTCGCCGCGACCGCCGATCGAGATCTCCGTCGTCGATCCGTACTTCTCGTCCGCCGCGCTGCACTTCGACGACATGCTGCGCCGCTACGGCCACCCGCTCATCGTGCTGAACCTCATCAAGAGCAAAGAGAAGCAGCCGCGCGAGGTCAAGCTGCTGCACGCCTTCGGCGAGTGCGTCGCATACCTCAACCAGTTCCTGCCGGCCGACAAGCGCCTGCGCTACATCGCGTGGGACATGAGCCGCGCGAGCAAGAGCCACGACCAGGACGTCATCGGGGTGCTGGAGGACATTGCAGAGGGCACCGTCGAGGCCACGCGCTTCTTCCACTCGGGACCCGAGCCGGCGCTCTTCGAGTCGGCTGCGACACGGAACGTCAAGACTGCCGGCCCGCGCCGCGAGACGATCCTGCTCCAGAGCGGTGTCGCTCGCGTCAATTGCGTCGACTGTCTCGATCGCACCAACGCCGCGCAGTTCGTCATCGGCAAGGCAGCCTTAGGCCACCAGCTGCATGCACTCGGCCTGCTCGAGAGCCCTTCGCTGCCATTCGACAGCGCTGCAGTGGACATGCTCACCGAGATGTACCACGACCTGGGCGACACCATCGCGCTGCAGTACGGCGGCAGCCACCTGGTCAACACGATGGAGACGTACCGCAAGGTCAACCAGTGGACGTCGCACTCGCGTGACATGCTCGAGGGCCTGAAGCGCTACTACTCGAACTCCTTCGTCGACGCAGACAAGCAGGCAGCGATCAATCTCTTCCTCGGCATCGACCCGGACACGGCCGAGGCGCGCCCTGCTCCGCGCCTGCTCGATGCACACGGCAAGCTGGCGCCGAAGCGGCGAAGCTACCGCAACTGGTACACGCCCGAGTACCTCGAGGATCGTGGCACGGTGCAGGAACGCCAGCAGCGCCTCAACGATGTCGTGACGGCGGACCGTGGCTTCTGGGCCGAGTACTACAGGCCGAGCCTCTTTACCGAGTGAGTGCAAGACGCCCTCTCCTGCTGCTTCCTGTCGCTGACGCTCTGCTGCCAGCCTGCTCCGGCATCACGCGTTCAAGATGACCGCCGTCCATCAGCACCAGCAGGCTGCGATCGGGCCGCCATCGACAGCCGCGTACGTCTCGGCCTCGCGCTTTGCGCAGAGCCCGTCGAGCAACTCGCACGCGCGCAAGACGAGCAACGGCTCGTCGATCATCGCCCGCAGCGCGTCAATACCCTCAATGACCGAGGTCAACGCGGTGCCCGTCGAGCGCGCAGTCCTCACTCTGAGCCCCTTCACGGCACGCGTGCCTGGAGGCTCAGCTCCTACCCCCTCGTCGCCCGTGCGCCCCAAGCCGAGCGGCAGCGAGAGCCCAAGAGCTCTCATCGGCGGCGTGCGCCGCTGGATGTCGCTCAATCGCGATGGCAAGCGCGACGGGCAGTCAAAGCGGCGCAGCTCCATGCGCACAGCAGGCGGTCGTGCTTCGCCCAGCTCCGACGACGGCACATCGAGCGGAGCGGCTGGCGGCGCAGCGTCCATCGAAATTACGCCCTCCATGCAGCGCGACGCCTGGCCGAACTGGGGCGACCCAGAGCGCCTTGCACAGCACCCAGTCGTCCCATCGGCAGTGCAGCTGGTACGCCAGGTCGACGCCCTCACGGCGCCGAGCGTCTCGGCGCTCGAGGCTCGCGAGTACGACAATTGGCTCTCGCAGTTCGGCGAGAAGGCCGAGTGCGGCGTGCGCGGCCTCGGCGCCCGCGTGGCAGACGAGGACGCGGCGCTGTACGCCGTCGGCGCGGACTTGGCCGCCGGCGAGGCGCTCGCCGTGGCGCGTATGATGGCACAGTACAGCCTCGGCGGCGAGGACGACGACGGCTGGCCCAGCGCGCACCAGCCCGTCGATGCGGCGCTGCAGACATACGCACATACCGCACAGATGCTCAGAGCCGGCGCGCCAAGCCTGCCCACGAGCGAGGGCAAGCTGCGCGCGTACAACTCCTGGCTTGTTGGACCCGTCGACGCATGATGACCTTTACGACCTGATCCTCATCCACTGTAGACTAAGCATCACGATTGCCTCGCCACTGCCGGCCCTCGCGGCGCGCTCAGTGGCCCTTGCCCTTCTTCTGCACGCCGGCCGGGTTGAGCTTGCGGAAGGAGAAGAAATTCGGGAAGCCGACGGGCAGGTGCACGGCTGCCCACTTGGCCTGTGGAGAGTGTCAGCGTCTCAGCCACATCTGTTGCGCTGCTGCATCGTGAGCACATACCGCCGTGACGACCGAGCCGCCGCGCTTGAGCACATAGAGGAACATGAGCACGCTCTCGACGGCGTGCGCGACGCCGATCTGGCGCAGCAGCCAGGCGGCCCAGTCGGGCGCGTCGGGGTAGCGCTGCAGCACGGGCATCAGCGCCACCTGCGCCGCCGGGAAGTCGTACGCCTTGCTGAGCGCGTAGAGCAGCGCGCCGAGCGCCAGAGCGCCGGGAAGGTGTGGCGTGACGCCGAAGCGGACGGGGTACTGTCGATGTAGAGGTCAGCGTTCAGACATGAGCAAGGGGGGGGGGGGGCTTCCTGGCAGCGAGAGCGCGCTCACGCAGCCTCACAACTACGCGCATCGGGTCGTCCCTCAAGTCGCACAGATGGCTCGTTGAGCGCCAGGCAGGTAAAGCGAGGCCCCCCATGGGACCTCCACTGCACTGCGCGCTGCTGCTTTCCACAGCGTCTCAATCTCACTACGCACCCAAAGGCCGGCACTTTCATTGCTGAGGCCGACAAAGGCGGCGCGCGCCTCGCCCGACTGCTTGAGCGGCTGCTTGAAGGCGACGCGCGCGCGGCGCTTCTCGGCCTTGGAAGCGAGGCTGTGCTGCAGCGTGTACTCGACGTCGAAGCCGTCGGCATCGATGGCCGTGGCGCGGGCGCGCGAGGGCAGGTACGGCAGCTCCTCGCTGCGCGCGACGATGCTGCGCAGCGAGTCGGCGTGGTCGCCGTTGAGGTGGGCGAGGATGGAGCTGGCGCGCGTCTTGAGGTCTGCCATGGTGTGTGCTGTGTGTGGTGGTGCTGAGACAAGGCGGAGCGGGCTGAGGCTGCTGCTGACGCTGGACGGGCTGCTCCGGCACTCCACACGTCGCCCGCCCGCCCGCGCCGCGCGTGGAAGCCGGAGGCCCGCCGCTGCCCCGCAGTCGCCAGCTGCTCCCACGCTCTCCGTCCCGACTCCCGACCCCGCGAGGCGCGGACCGGGCCGGCGCCGCTCGCGAGCCGTGCGCCGGGCAGCGCTGCTTGCCCCCTGCCTCGTCTCCACCTCCATCATCCGCCTGACCCACACTCACGCTCGCCCAGCATGCACGCCTACATCATGGACGCCGACATCAAGCAGCTCAGCGAGCTGCCGGGCAAGCTGCGCCGCGACGCGCCGGCGCCCAGCGTCGACGCCGACGGCACCGAGGTGCTCGTCGACGTCTACAGCGCCAGCCTCAACCTGTGCGTGCGCTGCACTGGCCTGCGCCTGCCCCCACTCACAAACCCGCAACAGCTTCGACCAGCTGCAGGTGCGCGGCAAGTACCAGATCAAGAAGCCCTTCCCCTACATCCCAGGCACCGAGATCGCCGGCGTCATCTCGGCCAACTCGCCGATCCCCGATGGCTGCAACTGGGTGCCGGGCAAGACGCGCGTCTTTGGCAGCGCCAATGGCAGCTATGCAGAGCGTGAGCAGCGTCTATCAGGGTGATCAGAGCCAGCACTGACGCGGGAGCCGCATCAGAGGTCGTCGCGGAGAGCTCGTCGCTGCAGGAGATCCCAGAGGGCATGTCGTTCGAGGAGGTGCGTGGTGCAGAGGCGCGAGTGTCGCAGCAGGTGCTAATGCCACGTCGCAGGCTTCCGGGCTCTACGTGACCTGGCCGACGTCTTACGCAGCGCTGCGCTTCCGCGCCAACGTGCAGCCGGGCGAGTGGGTGCTCATCCACGCCGGCGCTGGCGGCGTTGGTCTCTGCGCGATCCAGATCGCAAAGGCCCTCGGCGCCAAGGTAATTGCGACGGCGGGCAGCGACGAGAAGCTCAAGGTGTGCACTGAGGTCGGCGGTGCAGATCATGCCGTCAATTACCGCGACAAGGAGTGGTTCAAGAAGGTGAAGGGTGAGTAAGAGACGCGCACCCTGGCCAGGCCGCATACTGAGCCCCGCCGCAGAGATCACGGAGGACCACGGCGTCGACGTCGTGTACGACCCGGTCGGCATGATTCTCCCGTCGCTGAAGGTGAGAATTGCAGCAGGTCCAGCCTGTGTCTCGCTCTTTGACCACCGTGCAGTGTATCGCATGGAACGGACGGATTCTCGTCATCGGCTTCGCTGCGGGCGACATTGAGAAGGTGCCGGCCAACCTGGTGCTGCTGAAGCAGTGCACCCTGATGGGCGTCTTCTGGGGCCTCAACACGTGCGTGGCGTGCCGCTTTGCCTCGCACGATAGTCTCTGCTGATTCGCGGCTTCACAGCGTCAAGGACCCGGAGCAGGTGCCCAAGGTCTGGGACGGCATCATGGAGCTGCTCACGAGCAAGAAGGCAAAGGCCGTCGTCTACAAGAAGGTCTACGACGGTGCGTGACTTGCCCTCCATCTGATGCCTGCCACGACTGACTCGCATGCTGCACACAGGTCTAGACCAGCTGACGCCGGCTCTCGAGGCGCTGATGGCGCGCGAGACCTGGGGCAAGGTGGTTCTCCGCGTCCGTGCCGACCCCCAGAACCCGCCCAAGGGCAAGTCGAACCTGTAGGCGCGCTCCTGCGGTGACGATGGCACACACGGCGGCCAGTGATGAGGCGAGGGCGAGGTGAATGTGATGAGATTGGTATCGAGATGCGTGTGAGACGTGACAGATGGGTGAAGGCGCCGCGACGCAGACTTGAGCTGCGCTACAGCGCGTCGAGCCAGCCCTGCAGTCCTGACTTGGGCGCGGCCGTCTTGGCCGCCTCTTGCTGCTCTCGCCGTGCTTTGTCGGCCGCGAGCATGGCGCGCAGCGCAGCCTTCTTCTCGCTCTTGGCGCTGCTGCCGCCGCGAGCGCTCGGTATCTCTCTACTTGAGGACCGTGTCGGTGGTGGCGCAGGAGGAGCAGGAGCGAGCGGTGGTGACGCCGCGATGGCAGATGTGCTTGGTACCTGCAGAGCTGGTGCAGCATGCGGCGGTGCGGGCCGCTCCGGCGGGACAGCGAGGGACGCCGCCTCGGCCTTGCGCTTCTTCTTCTGCAGGCGCTTCGCGTCGAGCGTCTGTGGGATGGGCTCGGCCTGGGCAGGAGCCGCGCGCGGTGGCTCGACGCTCTTCGACGACGTTGCGACGGGCAGCGCTGGGGCCACGGCTGCTCGCTTCTCCTGAGCCTGCTGCGCCGCCTTTGCCTTTGCTGCCCGTTGCCGTGCGCGCGTCGAGGGCACAGCCGGCTTGCTCGTCAATGCGGGCGAGCACACCGTGCCGCAGAGCAAGCACTTGCGCGAGCGTCTGCCCGTGCGTGCCGTCATGCCGGGGATGAGGGGCACATCGCAGCGCACGCAGCTCGGGTTGTGCGCCGCAAAGAAGGCCGGCAGCGCTCGCCGCTCGCCTGCCTGGCCGCCGGGCTCGCGCGAGAAGGCCGCAGCGAAGTGAGCGGCATGCCGCGGTGCCTGTGGCAGAAAGGCGTGCGCCAGGAGATGCTGGTGCAGCTCCGACATGGGCTTGGGGCTGGCGCCTTGATGCTGTGGAGCCGCGCGAAGGTGGGAGCAGCGCATGGCCAGCCAAGGCAGGGCGCATCCACGTGACCGCTGACGCGGCGGCGCTCAGGCCGGGGCTGCGCGGCGGCGCGGCGGAGGTGCTCGAGCCACCCCGCCGCGCGGCTGCCTCCTTCGACACCGGCTCGCAGCTCCCTTGCCGCACCTCCACCGCATCCCTCCACCCATCATGATTGCGCTCAACCCCAGCCGTGCACCGCACGCCGCCACATCGGCGCCCACGGCGCATGCCTTCTCGCCCTACACCGACAACGGCGGCTCCATCCTCGCCATCGCCGGCGCCGACTTCTGCGTCGTCGCCGGCGACACGCGCCAGAGCGAGGGCTACAACATCCAGACGCGCTACAAGCCCAAGGTGCACCGCCTGTGAGTCGAGCACCGGATGCCGTGTCTTGAGCGAGTGGCGTAGCAGGTGCAGCGGCGAAAGATGCTGCAGCTCGGACGACGCGAGTAGTGCTCAGCCAGCCTGCTCACGCCTCCTCCACGCAGCACCGACCGCGCCACGCTGGCTTGCAACGGCTTCAGCGCCGATGCCGAGGCGCTCGTGTCGCGACTGAAGCAGCGTCTCGAGCTGTACCGCCACGCGCACGGCTCCTCGATGCCGCTGCACTCCATCGCACGCCTCATCAGCACGATGCTGTACGGCAAGCGCTTCTTCCCCTACTACGTCTACAACATCCTCGGCGGCGTCGACGAGCAGGGCCGCGGCGCCGTGTACAGCTTCGACCCCGTCGGCAGCTACGAGCGCGAGTTCTGCCGCGCTGCTGGTGCCGCACAGAGCCTGCTGCAGCCGTTCCTCGACAGCCAGGTGAGTGCTGTGTTGCGAGCGGCGGTGACAGTGTGGTGTGAGCGGCGGTAGGTCGCAGTTCTGGCAATTCGTGATCAGCGCGACGGACGCCGTGCCGTGCTCCTTGAATGCCTCTGCCGCCACTCCATACTCACACACTCCCCGCAGATCATGTTCAAGAACCAGCTGCCCGTGGCCGCGCGGCCAATCCCCGAGCCAGGGACCATGACGGTGCCCGAGGTGCTGCGCATCGTCACCGACTCGTTCACCTCGGCCACCGAGCGGCACATTGAGGTGGGCGACGGGCTGGAGATGTACATTGTGCGCGTGCCCGGCTCGGCGGCCAGCGAGGTGCAGCTGCAGAGCGCCGTCGAGGCGACGGGCGGCGAGGACACGCAGACGCCGGGCGCTACGGTTGTCCTGCGACGAGAGCTCAAGAAGGACTGAGAGCGGGCGTGTGTAATTCACGGTTGTGTTCGACTGCGGTGTGCTCGAGCTCTGAGAGAAGCGCTTGCCAGACCATCTGAAGCCTGCGGTGCGATCGACACTGTTGCGCTTCGTCGATCCGAGCCTCATTCCCACAGCCGAGCCAGCAGCGCCCGTCCATGAGACTTGAGCTGCTCGTCATGCGTCTGATCATCGCGCGGCAGCGCCCGTTTGGAGCTTCTCAGCCGGACAAGGAGGACGCTAAAGGCGGCGCTGCTGCGCTGGCGCTTTGTCCGCGTCGAGCTTGCTCTAGGGGCAGACCCGACTGCCTTGGGCCTCTCTTCAGCCCCACACAAGTCGCGTCCTTCTCGCACCCGTCCCTGGCGGCAAAGGAGGACTGGAGGTGCCGCAGGACCAGCGAGTGTAGAGACAGAAGTGCTCTTCTTGGACGTTGCGAGGACGAGGCGTACTGGGGATGCCCCGTGCGAGCGTCCCCTCGAGCGCTCGACGGCGCATCTTCGTCGCCGCGATGACCTCTCTCGCGGCGCCGGCGCAAGGGGAAGCCAAATCAAATGGGCCAGCGGGGCATCGACGACGCCCGCAGCCGCTCGTCTGCGCTGTGCTGCTCAATCTCACGGCGTGCCGAGCGCAGGGCCCAGCAGCGCCTGTCGCATGAGAGGTCAGGGAGCCTCGGGCCGTGTGCCCTCTCATGTCTGTGCTCGCGGCGCTGCAGCCAGCGCACCGCACCGCGCACAGAGACGCCGCTGCGGCTGGGCTGCAGATGCACGGCTGGGCGCAGCGCGGCGGCGGCGGATGCGGCGCGGCGTGCTTGCCTCTCAGAGCGACAGCGAGACGCGTGTGCCGCTGCGACGCAGCCTGTGCCGGCCTGCCGTCGCGGCGGCGGCGGCGGGCGCGCTTGGCTCGGCCTGCGCGCGCTTGCCTTGCGCTTGCTGCACGGCGCACCGCACGTCGCGCCGCGCACCGACGCTCCGCCAAGTCCTCTCGTGACCACGATCCTGCTTCCTTGACGCCGCCTCACGCCCTCGCCGCTGCCTCCTGCTGCACCCTACGCAGCACTGCGCCGTCGCTCCGTCTGTGCGCTCTTCACCTCGCCGCGCGCCGGCTCTCTGGCGTGCGCCGTCGCCGAGCGCGTCCGCCGAGCTGCTCGTCGCCGCGCACCACCTGCCTCGCCCACGCGCCCCGCTGCATCCGCGACGCGGCTGCTCGCACGGCCCTTGCTTCGCCTGCGTAGAGGCTGCCTCGCTCGCAGCTCCCTTCAGCAGCTAGCTTCTCGTCGCATCTGTTTGAAGCTGGCCGCTCCTAGCGTGCTCGGTGAGTGCAGGCGACGTCGTGCACGGATGGTGTTGCTCTCTGTGCCCGTGTCTCGCATGCGAGAGGAGACTTTGCATGGGCACAAGGCATCGTCGCCTTCTCTCTCGGAGCTGCTAGGCTGCTGCACCGCCAGCACAGATGTAGCCTTGGTGCCTGGTGCGCGACTCCACAGCCCGAGACTCGCCAACACCTCGCCCGCGCTGGCTCGCATCTCTGGGCCACGTCTGACGCCCTGCCTACAGCCCGCAATGGCCTTCAACTTCTCCTCCATCCAGGCCTTCTTCACCGGCGCGCCCAGCTCGTCGAGCTCGGGCGCGCGCAGCAAGCGCGGCTCGGCCTTTGGCTCGGGCCTGCCGTCGGCCTCTCGCCGCGCGCCGCCGGGCCGCCTGGGCGACTTCGACGACGGCGGCGCTGGCACCTGGTCGCTGCCGTACAGCCAGCGTTATGGGCAGGAATCGCCGTCGCCCTTTGGCAATGGCAGCGGCATGGCCAGTCCGTCGAGCGCCGGGCCGCTCGGCCAGGCCTACCCGCCGGCGCCGGGCAGCGCGCGGCCGTGGCGCTCCGAGAACGGCGCCGCCTCGAGCGTCACGGCGCTCACGTCGGGCGGCGGCGCGCGGCCATCTATGGACGCCAACCACTCGGCGAATATCAGTATCCCGTCGACGGCCTACCCGCCGCTGCGGCACACGTGGCAGCGCATCCGCAAGTGGTGCGACGACAACTACTTTGAGCTGGGCGACACGCTCAACTGGCCCGCGCTCGACTCTGCGCTCGACGAGCTGGAGATGACGATTGGCTTTTCGTTGCCGCCGGCGGTGCGCGACAGCTACCTGTGCTACGACGGCCAGGAGCTCGAGTCAAAAGAGAGCTGCAGCGACGGCATCTTCTTTGGCCTGCCGCTGCTCTCCATCGAGCAGATCACGCAGGAGTGGCGCTTCTGGCGCAACGTCGACGAAGACCCGTCCTCGGGCGCCAACGACGAGGTGCGCGGCTGGATGACGTCGTGCCCGGCCGGCTGGGTGCGCTCCGAGTACAGCTGCCGCGGCTGGCTGCCGCTCATCACCGACCACGTGGGCAACTACATCGGCGTCGACCTCAGCCCCGCGCCATCAGGCGGCGGCGCGCCCGGACAGGTCATTCTCTTCGGCCGCGACTTCGACACCAAGGTGGTGCTCTGGCGCGGCGAAGGCGAAGGCGGCTGGGGCCGCTTCCTGCAGTTTGTGGCCGAGGAGCTCGAGGCCGGTGAGATGTGGAGCCTGGAGGAGGTCAACAGCGGCTCAGAAGACGAGGAGGACACCGTTGGCTACGAGTCGTACTTCTCCGGCGGCGGCTCGGGCGCAGGCCTTGGCGGCGGTGACCGTGGCGGCAGCGGCGCGGCCGGCTTCCGCCTCACGGGCGACTACAAGGGCTGGCCCGTGCTCGAGGCCTGGGCCGAGCGGTCGATGCGCAACTGGGAGGAGATCGGACTCCCGGCGGGCCAGCCGGCATGGACGCTTGAGACGCCTGCTCTGCGGCTCGACGAGTCCGAGCGCGTGAATGAGAACGGCGAGGCCATCGATGCCGAAGGCAGCGGGTCGCAGGCGCAGCCCGAGGTGGCAGTGCTCATCGAAGAGGACAAGTCTGGCGCTTCGACCTCGGGCGAGGATGCCGCTTCGCACCCGCTCGCCTCGCCTGGCTCGCAAGGCAGCTCCTCGACAGTCACGGGCGCAGGCGCGTCAGGCAGCAGCGCCTTTGTGCCTGCTCCGATCGACGCACGAGACACGCTCTCGCCGCCCTTACCCTCTACCAAGGCATCGCGCGCCAAGCAAAAGCAGCGCGAGCTGGGCCCCGACGCACAGCTGCAGCAGCAACAGCAACAGCAGGTGCCTCGGGTGCGGCGTCCGCCGCCGGCGCCCGCTGCGCCACTCGACCTGCCGACGATCGACGATGTGCGCGCAGCACATGCCGCCGCCATGGCGGCCTCGGCCGGGCACTACCACTTCGACATGGAGCGCAACCGTCCGCCCGCGGGTGCGGGCGGCATGGGCATGGGAATGGGCATGCGCAGCAGCCCTGTCGTGCCTGGCGGCGGCCTGCTGCCCGGCGGCGGCAATCCGCGGCGGAGCAGCAACAGCGGCGAGTGGTACCGCGATGCCGTGCGGCGAGGGAGCGCCAACACGGGCCTCGGCCTGCGCGACACGCCAATGCCGCGCGACGACGACAGCGTCGAGCTGGACACGCGCTCCAGCAGCGATGCGTACGATCCGCTCGCTGCGAATGCCGCGCATGCATCGAGCAACTCGATGCTGTCTGACGTCGTCGTCGACAGCACGGCTGGCTCGCGTCAGGGCGGTCTGACGAGCCCGCGCCTCTCATCTGCCAACTCCTTTACCAACACGTCGCGCACGCCCTCGCGCACTCTCGTTGCCAATGGCGAGCTGCCGCTTATCGACGCCGGCTCAGCCCCAAGCTCGCCCGGACTGCGCCAGCCGTCGCCGTACGAGCCAAACGTGTCGAGTCCGCTGGCAGGCCAGGGCGCCTTCCCCGGCACGCCGACGCTGACGCGGGCGCCGCCGCCGGCCGTGAAGAGCCCGCCGCACTCGCGCACGAACAGCATCATGGGCTCGGCGCTCGTCGACGCCACGCCCAAGACGCAGCAGCAGGCGGCCGTTACGGGCGCCCTTAACTTCTCCTCCGCCTAATCGTCCACGCCCTCACGTCTAGCGGCACCATGGCGGCGAGGCTCTGATCGTCGAGCTCTGCGGTGCCTCTCCCTCCTCTCTCGGCGCGTCTGCGGCGCCACTACATGCCTCGTTTACGACTTCCTTACGTATGGCCCGGATGTCCGCCTCCTCTCCTGTCCGCTCCTCCATCATCTCTCGAGCCTCTGCGGCATCCTCCGCCGACAGCACGGCCGATGGGCCTCGCGCGCTCTCTCTCCATCGCGTCCAGCTCCCACTCCATCTTGCCCGCCGCATCTACATCACTCTCCACACCATCCCACTCTCCCCTTTCGGACTCTCCCATCCGCCATCCACGCCCTATAAACCCCGCGCCGCGTCAATACACTTCTTTGCCGTCTTCAGGGTGCTGGCTGTCTGCAGGCGTCAGTTCTGCGCCAGCTTGCAATCGCTGCCGCCGAGCACAGTCTGCTTGGCTCGCTCGCACCGCTCACACACGTGCTCGGGCCGCGAGGGTCACTCTCTGATGATGCGTCCTGAATACTCGCGGCTCGCCTCTCGAACAGACTCGCACGCAGGGCGCTATCTTGCGTGATTGTGGGCTGGTGATACAAAGGCTGGGAATGGACGGGTGCTGGCTCGCGCGAGCGAGGCAGCACGCGGATGTGTAGTACGGCGAGTGAGGCGGGAGAGAGACCGAGACGCAGGAGCTGGCGTGACGATGAGGCGGCGCATTGATGTTTTGAGGCCTTGCTGCCCGGCGCACGATGCGACTACCTCGTGAGCATGCATTGGCGATGTGTGAGGCGCAGCGAAGCGCACGAGCGCTGTGGATCTCGCCTGCGCCGAGACCGGACCTTGTGCGAGGAGCGGCCCGGGCGAGATGGCGTTGCGCAGAGCGCTTAGGCACGGACGCCGCCCAGCTGCTCGACCATGGCGTCGATCTCGTCTTGGTCCTCGATCTCGAGCTGCGTGAGGGCAGGCAAGAGCGGTCAGCATGACGAAAGTCTCTCAATGGCAGGCAGCACGCAGCGGACCTCAACACCGGACCAGAGCGCAATCGGCGACGACGCGACGACAGCACGGGTAGTGCGCAGCACGAGAGCGCAGAAGAGCCAGTTCGTAGTCGCCGGGTGCCAGACGGGCAACAGATGCTCCTGACTGCCGCTGCAGCCACGCTACGAGCGCATACCTCTAAGAGGCACGCCGTGCGTACAGCTCGAGCCTGACAGCGGCGACAGCATGCGGCCGCAAATCATCACCTCTGACAGCCGCACACTCTGCGCTGCCCTCCAAAATGCCCTTCGACCCCACCGCTGCGCACGCCAAGCCCACGCTCTCCTTGCCGCCGCACCACTCACACTCTCGGCCGTGTCGTCGTCGTTGACGCGCGTGCCGTCGTAGAGGAAGCGCACGGTGTTCTCGGGCTTGCCCATGCGCTCGGCGTACGCCTTGCGCAGCTTGCCGAGGCGCGTGCTCTTCTTGACCTTGAAGAAGACCTCGTTGCCGTCGCCGTCCTTGACCTTGATGTTGAGCTGGTCGGCGCCCTCGGGCTTGGGTGCGGCGGGAGCCTCGTTGTCCGACATGGCCATCAAGTGCGGCGGGGTGCGAGCTGGGAGTGTGTTTGAGGTGAGATGTGCGAAGAGCGGCGGCAGAGTGCGGCGGTGGTGGTGGTGGCAAGGCAGGCCGCAGCGCTGGACCCAGCTGATGATGAGCGCCGCCCGGCTCGACGCGCTGCTGTGCGCGCCGCGGCGTGCCTCGACGCGCGGCTGCATCTGTTGACGCGGCTCCCCCTCTTTCGGCAGCCTCCACGCAGCGACCCCGCTGCCGTGCCGGCTCTCTGCTTGCGTCTGCGCCGCCATCAGCCTCGATAGTCAGCTCACCGCACCTCACTCTGAATATCGACTGTCATCTATCGGCAGACCAGCACCTCCAGGCCGCTGCGTTGCGCAGCGAGCGGCTCAGCCAACACGCGCGGGTGATGCGCGCTGACGACAGAGAGAGCCAGCCGGCGGCGGGCGCGGGCAGGGCAGTCGCGCTCGCCTGGGCCTTGTGCTGAGCATGGCCCCGGCGGGCCGCTCTCGGCCGTCTGTCCCGCTCCTGCGCTTCGCTTCCCTTCTCCACCTCTGACCCGCCGCACCACGTACACCCGGCCGTCGCTGCGCACCCACCTGCTGCCTAGCATCCGCACCGGCTCGCACCTCGCATCTGCAGCAGCACCCGTCCGCTCCGCGCGCCGCAGCAGCCATGGCCCCCACGCCCGAGGCCGCCGCGCAGGCCGCCTCGCGCACTGCCGCCCGTGCCGGCGCCCGTGCCGAGCAAAGCGCTTCGTCCTTCTCGCGCTGGGTCGAGCAGCACCGCCTGCTCGCCATCTCGCTCGGCCTCGGCACGCTCGCCGTCGGCGGTGCGGCCGGCTACTACTTCTTCGCCGGGCCTCGCACGCGTGGCGGCGCGCCGCCGCCGGCATCGGGCACCTCGAGCCCGCGCCTCTCCTCCGAGAAGGCGGCGGCTGGAGGGGAGAAGAAGAAGAAAAAGAAGAGCAAGGGCGGCAAGAAGAGCGCCGCCGCTGACGCCGGCTCGCTGCCGGCGCGCGAGGACGGCCCGCTGCTGGAGGAGGCTACGGATGGTGAGCAGGCCGATGCTGCGCACAGCCACATGCCGCTGACAATGCGCCAACAGAGGAGCTCTTCCTGCTCTCTGAGGACGCCATCCGTCGCATTCCGGAGGACCGCCGCAAGGACTTGGCGCAAAAACTGAAGCTGCTCGGCAACAAGGCCTACTCGCGGCGCGAGTTTGACGCCGCGGTGGGCCACTACACAAAAGCCATTGCGGCGGACCCGCAGGCTGTCTTCTACAGCAATCGCGCAGCCTGTGAGTGCCGGCTGGAGGTGGGGCAAGCGCTGCGCACTGGTGGTCCCAGCTGCACAGGCACGCTGCTACTGCCGCGGCGCTGTGCCTAGACCCTCTTGCGGATGCAGCTCCTGACCGGACTACCGCACAGGCTACTCGAACCTCGGGCGGCCAGCAGATGTGGTGCCGGACTGCGACGAGGCGCTGCGGATGGACGCGACCTATGTCAAGGCGCTGAACCGCCGCGCTGTGGCGCGCGAGCAGCTTGGCGGCGACGCGGCGGAGGAGGGGCCGCAGGGCGAGGAGGCACGTGCGACGCTCTTCAAGAGTCTGGTCGGTGAGTTTGCCTCCGAGCTGCGGCGCATTGCGTGAGCTGACGCTGCGCAGACTTCACCGCTGTCGGCATCCTGGGCCAGTTCAAGGACCAAAGCGCCATCGACGCCGTGGAGCGGGTGCTGAAGAAGATTGCCTCGTCCAAGGCCAAGGAGATCCTGCGGGTGCGTGTGCTACTGCCAGAGACATGCAGCTGCGACTGACGCGGCATCGAAGACACGGGAGCCGCGGCTGCCGTCGCCCACGTTCGTGACTGCGTACCTCGAGGCCTTCCGGTCAAGTGAGTGGCCTCGAGAGCACGCGCCTGCTGCTTGCTGACTCTGCGCTTCCGCAGAGCCGCGGCCACAATTGCCGGCCTCGCCGTCGCGCGGTGACAACCAGCTGATGCTGGCATACGACGCCATCGAGGCGCGCAACTACCCGCACGGCTTCACGTTGCTCAACGAGTCGCTCAGCAACGACGCAGCCGAGGACAAGCTGAGCAGCGAGACGCTCGAGGCCATGGCGCTCAACATGCGCGGCACGTTCCGCTTCGTCATTGGCGATGCGCCGGGCGCGCTCGAGGACCTGGAGCGCAGCACGACGCTGCTGCCCGGCTACGCGCAGACGTGGGTCAAGAAGGCCAGCGTGCACATGGAGCTGGGCGACAAGGACGAGGCGTTCCGCGACTTTGACCGCGCCACGACGGCGGACGCGAGCGACCCGGACATCTACTACCACCGCGGCCAGGTGCACTTTATCCTCAGCGAGTTCGACGAGGCCATCACGGACTACAAGAAGTCGACGGAGCTCGACAACACGTTCATCTTCTCGCAGGTGCAGCACGCCGTGGCGCGCTACAAGAAGGGCGAGACGGAGCGCTCGATGCACGAGTTCAAGAAGCTGCTGCGCACGTTTGAGTCGTCGTCGGAGGCGTACAACTACTTTGGCGAGCTGCTGCTGGACCAGCAGAAGTTCGAGGAGGCCGTCGAGCAGTTTGACCGCGCCATCGAGATCGAGGGCGGCAAGACGAACAGCCCGAGCGTGCTGCCGATGATCAACAAGGCCCTGGCGCTCTTCCAGTGGAAGCAGGACATGCCCACCGCCGAGTCGCTCTGCCGCAAGGCCCTCGAGACGGACCCGGACTGCGACACGGCCGTCGCGACGCTGGCGCAGCTGAGCCTGCAGCAGGGCAAGATCACCGAGGCCATCGGCTACTTCCAGCAGTCGGCCAAGATTGCACGGACGTACCAGGAGCTGGAGAACGCCATCACCTAGTGAGTGCAGCCTTGTGACGCTCAATCTGCGGCGACGCTGACTGCCTGCCTCTCACAGCGAGAACGTGAGCAGACCGAACCTGCTGCGACGAGCTGGAGCCTGCAGAGCACTGATCTTTCTTCCCACAGGCGTCGCGGGCACAGCTCGAGTTCATCAAGTCGTTCCCGAAGGAGGGTGCCGCACTGAGCCAGCTCGCGCAGCTGGTGTAAGGCGTGGGCTCCGTTCGGAAAGAGCAGCGCGGCGTGGGCTGGACGGGGCGTGTGTCGGCAGGACGAGGACTGGACGGCCGTGGAGAAACAACCAACCAAGACAGGGCGCGTCGATGCCAGTGGCCCCGTCTCATCATCACCTGGCGACACGGGGCATGCTTGCCGGCCGCCGCATATGTATGACCACTGCAATCACCACTCAATGCGCCTGTCTGCGTCGCTCTTCACTGCTCGCTGCTGCTGTCCTGTGCGCTGCCATGCTGCACCGCCGACAAGCTGTGGCCGTCTGGCCGGCTCGTGAGCCCAGAATCAGAGTCGAGTGCGGGGTGGAAGCGACCACAGATTGCGGCCGACAGCGAAGCGTGGCGCTGCCGCGCTGGCGCTGGCGACGGTGCGCATGGTGCACCCTTGCACGCCCCGTCACGCATCTTTATCCGAGGCACCGATGCCGCACAGACAGCTGCTGCGTCCGTGCATGCTGGTGCATGAAGGATGCACGATGCTGCCCGAGCAGGCACCGAGCGGCGCAGGCGGAGACGGGCTCTGATGCGCGGGGATCTGCCCGCCTGCAGCATCAGAAGGCGCTGGCGCCGTGCTGCGCTGCTGGACGGTCAGCGGCAGCGCGGCCGTCGTCCTGCCGGGCTCGCGGGGTGCGGTGCCGAGCCGCACCGCCGCGCCGCGCCGCGCCGCGCGGAGAGCAGCCGCCGGGTGCGGCCGCGAGAGCCGCTCCTTCGCCCTCTGGCCCTCTCCACTATCTCGCGTCCCCTCCCCAGCTCCACATCCATCCCACGCACATTCGACGCCGTCTCGCTGCTCGTGCGACACCACAGCGGGTGCCAACGCTGCCCATCGAGCCCGCGTCCGCGCCCCACCGGCTGCTCTCCACAGCGCCGCGCCTTCTCCACACGCCGCCATGGCGCTGCCCGCCTCCACGCCGTCGGGCGCTGCGGCCACGCCGAACGGCGCCAATGCTGGCAGCAGCGGTGCAGGCGGTGAAGCTCCTGTGGTGCCAAGAGTCCCGCCGCCGCCACGGCGAGTGACATACTCGCTGCCGCCGCGGCCCACGTCCGGCCTGCCCTACTTCGCCCTCCCGCCGCCAGGCCTGCCGCGGCATGGCCGCTCGCAGCCGCTGCTCGAGTCGCTGCCGCCTGCGACGCCGCCCGCCGACGCCCAGACGTCGCGTGCGCCGCATCCGCAGCACACGCTCCCCGTCACGAGCCTGGCACTCGACACGAGCACGTGCATCTCGGACGACGGCTCGGACGGCCTGACGCCGCGCGGCATCCTCTACACGGGCGCCCGCGACGGCCTCGTGGCATCCTGGGAGCTCGGTCTGCCGATGCGGCGCCGGGCGCCGCGTGTCGCACGCAGCTGGCGCGATCGTGCAGACATTGACGAGAACGGCATGCGAGTGGAGCAGGGCGGCCGCATGTCGGCTGAGGATGATGGAGACGAGGAGCCCGGGCCCATCCCGATGGAGCAGGCGTGGCAGGTGGATCCGCAAAGGGCACGCGAGCGGCTGCCCAGCGCCAAGTTTCGGCAGTGCGTGCAGAGCCATACGGATTGGGTCAACGACATGCTGCTGTGCAACATGAACCAGACGCGTGAGTCGCCAGGAGAGCCCTGCCGTTCCATGTGCTGAGCCCTGGGTTGCCGTCCCCAGTCGTGTCTGCTGGATCAGATGGCTCTGTGCGAATGTGGAACCCACACGATGCTCGTGGCGCCGTGACGCCTGAGCTGCTCGGCACGCATCTCGACTACGTGCGCGCTCTGACACATGCGCGGGAGCCTGCCTGGGTCGCGAGTGGAGGCTTCGACTCGACAGTCAAGGTGAGCAGGATAGTGACCGTCCTGGCCTAGCACCTCTGATCTTGCTGCTGCAGCTATGGGACATCCGCGAGACGCGCGAGGACCCCATCATCTCGTTGCCAGCGTCAGAGGTCATGGCGTCTGTCTACGCCCTCTCCACGAACGCAGCCGGCACTGTGCTCGCTGGCGGCACGCCCGAGCGCGTGGTGCGGACATGGGACCCGCGCAGCGGCAAGCGCATCGCTTCGCTCATCGGCCACACCGACAACATCCGCTCGCTCGTCGTGTCGGACGACGGCCGCTACCTTCTCAGTGCCTCGTCAGACGCCTCGATTCGCCTGTGGTCGCTGGGCGAGCAGCGCTGCCTGCACACCTTTACGCACCACAGCGAGAGTGTGTGGTCGCTGCACTCGTCGCACCCGACGCTCGACGTCTTCTACTCGGGCGACCGCATGGGCTACGTGTGCAAGGTCGACTGGGAGCGCTGCGCCGAGCCGGCCGAGGGCGAGTGCGTCGTGCTCTTCAAGGACAGCGGCGAGGGCTCCAAGACGGGCGTGCCGCGCGCACGCAAGGACAACATGGGCATCCACAAGATCATCGCGCAGGACGATGCGTACGTCTGGACTGCCGGCGGCAGCTCGTCCGTCGCTCGCTGGAACGACGTGCCTTCGCGCATGTCTCGCGAGGCGCTCTACCCCATCAGCAGCACCGTGGGCAACTCTAGCTCGCAGGCGCTACTTGGCGCCCCTCCTCGCGCCACGGACTCTCCCGCGCCGCCGGCTCCGTCGCTGACCAGCGCACTCAAGTCTGCGGGCGCAGCGCAAGGCAGTCCCTCGGCAGCATCCGTCTCGTTCGCGCACAAGTCGATGGACTCGCCTGGCCTGCGCTTCCAGGTGCCGTCGCACCTTGCTGGCTCAAACCTGCGCGCGGCGTCGGGCAGCCGTCATCGCCACACGCTGTCCAGCGCGTCGCAGGCCACGTCGACAGACGTGCACGAGCTGGCAGGTGCCTCGCAACACCACCCCGCTGCCACGCTCTACGGCATCCCCTTCGACTCACTGGTCAGCCTCGCGCCTCCAGCCAGCGAGAGCTACGCCGCCGTGACTGGCCTTAGCAGCATGGTCTCGCGTGACCCTGACAGCGGAGGCGCCACGTCGCGCTTCAGCTCGCAGTTCCGCAGCACGCCGCCATTCTCGTCGCCGTCCTTCGACATCACGCAGCACATGTCGCCTGCGTCCCCCATCCCGGCATCGCTGCTTAGCGAGACGACGCGGCCAAAGAGCACGCGTAGCGCGAGCATCCGCTTTGCGCCCGAGCAAGAGCCGCTGCCCCGTGACAGCCTGGCGCGCGAGGCCTCGAACGAGGCTGCCGTCGTCGATGACGAGGAGGCAGCGGAAGATGCGGCCATCGAGGCGCGGCAAGCATACGAGGAGCGCGACGCTGCTCCCGACGCCATCCCGCTCTACTCTGCTCCAGCTGATGTCATCGAGGGCACACATGGCCTCATCCGCACGTCGATGCTCAACGACCGCCGCCACGTGCTGACCATCGACACGGCCGGCGTCGTTGCTGTCTGGGACATCGTCAAGGGCGCATGTCTCGGCGTGTTTCGCACGCAGGATGTTGTCACCGCCGCGCGAGACGCCGGCGACATCGAGTTTCGCGACCCCAACTCAGACGAGGTGGCGCCGGCTGACGCGCTCAATCTCGTGCGCGAGCGCATCGAGGGCGAGGCGGCGACGCTGCTGTGGTGCACGGCCGACGTGCGCGGCGGCCTCCTCTCTGTGCATCTCGAGGAGCTGCGCGCCTTCGACGCCGAGATCTACCTCGACGACTGCGACTTCGTGCCGCAAGCTTTCGCCAAGGAGGACCAACGCATCAACATGGGCAAGCTCGTCCTGCGCAATCTCTTCGACACGTTCGTCTCGATGGAGTACAAGCTGCGTTCCGGCCCCTCGCCGCCGATGCGGCCCGGACAACTCGCGCTTGACCACCCGAAGCTGCTGCACTCGCCGCCGTCGCAGATCAGCATCCCCAACGGCCGGACATTTAGAGACCTGCAACGTACGCCGGGCATGACGATCGCCCTTGCCGAGCCGCCCAAGACGCCAGCGCTGCTGCCGGCCGGCGCCGCCCCGCTGACGCCTTCCGCTTCGCGCGGGCTTGCGAGCCTCACCTCGCGGACTGCTGCTGGGTCAAGCGGCGCAGGCGCTCCCGGATCGCCCGGAGACTACTTCTCCCTGCCGAACCAGAGCGGCGCAGCGCAGCCTTCGACTCCGACCAATGTCACGACACCCGGCGCGACCAGCCCGGCGATCACCACGGCGGCGGCACCGACCAGTGGCGGACTCATGAGCCGCCTGCGCATCGGCAAGAATCGCAAGGGCGACAAGAATGCGGACGTGTCGGCATCTAAGGCCGACGAGAAGCCAGAAGTTGCAATCGTGGCGGTGAGTGCATCGCGCTGGGCTGCGAGAGCTGCCACACTGACGCCTGTCCGCGCACAGCCGGTCGAGGACAAGAATGCCGCACTGCGCCAGCTTCTCTCTCAGCCGGTGCAGCCGGCGTCGGCGTCAGAGATCCCGACCTACTCCTTCCTGGCCGACACGACGATCCTCGTGGAGCAAGCGCCCGAGCCCGGCTCGTGGCAAGCGCAGTACCGTGGCCTCGTGCGGACAGTAGCTCAGGATGCCGGCGCACTCGAGGCTGCTGCACCACTCTGGCTGCTCGACTTTCTGCTGCACAACCGCGGCCCGACGCGCGACCCGAGCAAGATCAGCTTTACGCTCGCGCCGTGGATTGCGCCCGAGCTGCGCGGACGTGCCGACGGCTTCGGCGGGTACGGCAACATCAGCGGCTCGACGCCTGTGCCGCTCCCAGAGCTGCCGAGCGGGTGAGTCCGAAGAGCCCAGCAGCCATGGCGTTCTCGCGGCTGACCCTCTGTCCGTAGTGGTGCACGTCTGACGGCCACACGCATGCTGCGCATCAAGAAGAGCTGCGCGTACGTGGCCGAGAAGCTGGAGCTGGCGCACACGTCGAGCTCGCGCAACCATAGCATCGCCGGCTCTCGGCGGCCGTCCGTCGACCCGACGTCGCCGCTGCACCGCGCCTCGAGCGGCCTGAGCATGACTGCACTCGCCAATGCCGCCAACGCAGCCGCCGCCAAGCGGCGCGGCGAGGCCTCGTCGCCGCCGTCGGCGGCCTCGTCGGTGCGCTCCATGTCGCACCTGCCCGACGCGGTGGACCTCATCGAGATTCTCTGCAACGACATCGTGCTGCCGCTCAACACGACGCTCGCCGAGGTGCAGCGCTTCTACTGGCGCTCCAGCGGCGACCCGGAGCTGCGCTACCGCTCGCGCATCATCAGCGCCTAGTCGCGCACCCCTGTCGCCTCTGGCCCTTCATAGAGCTCCTCCTTCTGCTCCTCTTCGCACCCCCACTCCTTGCGCGGCACATCCGCCGCACCCGACATTTCCACCCGCTGTACTCTAATGCCGTCCCTCTGCTGTCGTGATGCACATGCCTCGTTTGAGATCTGAGGGTCGCTCTATTCGTACAGGCCGCAGGCGCGGGAACGGGGTCGGGTAGCGCAGGTGTAGGGGAACGCGAGACAAGGTGGAGCAACAAGGACGCGGGCGATGGAGGGTGTCAGCGGGAGAGAGGTAACCGTGGGAGCAGTGTGTGTGTGTGTGCGGGACGTGAGAGAGTGGTCATCAGTGTTTGGAGCCGGGAGAGAGCGGCAGAGGAAGGCGAGGCTTGCGGTGAGGCGAGGCGAGAGTCACACGCCAGAGGCATCATGCCTTGGCGGTGGCAGAGGTGAGGCTGGGCACCGGGACGTCGGCCTCGTTGCGGCGCTCGCCGATGACGGCGACGAGCACGCTGATGTCGTCGTGCTTGCCGCCGACGTAGTGCTGTGGAGAGAAGGAACGATACGTCAGCAGGGAGCTTGGGCGAGGGGCTGCGCGGGTCTCGACGCACCAGGCCTTCTTCGACAGCACGCTGCTGGAATGGCGAGCTAACGGCGCGGCTGTCCTCGGAGACGGCCTTGGCGCGCGAGCAGAGAGCCTCGCTGACGAGCTGCGGGCTAAAGTCGCTCGGCAGTGGCTCGGGCGCCTGCTGCGCGCCGCGGGATGGCGATGAGCCGGAGGCGTCGGGCGACGAGGTGTTGGAGCGCGGCGGCCACGGCGCAAAGCGCAGCACCTCCTCGAGGATGTCCTCGTCGAACAAGTTGTCCATCAGCCCGTCGGAGCCCACGACGATGATGTCGCCGCGCTGCACCTTGACCGTGTAGCGCCCGGCATCGCGACGCGGCTCGTCCCACTCCTCGCCCGCATCCTCCTCGCCCTCGGCCGCTGCGGCGCCAGCGCTGCCGACGTCGAGGCCAGCGCGTGCCGGCTCGGGCCGCGCACGACGCGGGACGCTCTCCAGCTCGTCGTAGTCCTCCTCGTCCGACGTGCCGACGGCGCCTTCGCGCGCCGCATTCTTCTTGCCCTCGCGGCGCCGGCGGTCCATCGAGGCGGCCGTCTCGCCCATCATGCCGAGCTGCACGGGAAAGTTGAAGGAGTGCTGCTGCTCTTCGGAGCGGAAGAGCAAGTCGCCAGCACGGATGATGAGCAAGACGCAGTCGCCTACGTTTGCAATGCGCAGCTCGTCGCCTCGCAGCAGCGCAATGAGCGCCGTCGAGGAGCCGAGAATGCCCTCGCGCCGCGAAGCACGAACGCAGCGCTCCCAGGCATGGTGCATCACCTCGACAGGGTCCACGGCCGACCACGCCGCTAGCAGAGAGCCGTCGTTGGCATCGAGCTCGGCGGCCGAGAGCTGGTCGTAGCGCGACAGCTCGACGGCACAGAAGTGCATCAGCAGGCGCGAGAAGAGCGCCGGATCAGCGCCAGGCCGCGACGCCCATCCGCCGACGCCGTCAGCCACGCCGAGCGAGTCCTGGTTGCAGCCGTCAGCAGTCCGATAAGCCTAGCGGCAGCAAAAGGAGTACTCACCGGCCGCAGGAAGTACGCATCCTCGCCGACCTGCACGCTGCGCAGCCGCTCACGCACGATCTGGCCCGAGGCATCGCGGATGCGGCTCTTGCGCAGCAGCAGCTCCTTGCCGTCAGCCAGCTGCGCCACGTCTGCCTCGACGTCGGCGGTGGAGAGAAAGGCCTCCTTGCCTTCGGCCGTACTGCCGCCGCTGAGCGCCGCACGCCGTGCCTCTTCGCCGTCGATCGGCCCAGGTCCCTGCGCGGGCGGCGCAGCGCCCGTGAGGAAGTCGGCGGCCTGCGCCAGCCGACTGCGCGGCGCAGGCGCGGGTGCAGGCTCGGAGTTGGGCCGACGCGTGCGCACGGAGGAGAGCGGATGCCGCTTGGGAATGCCAAAAGCGCCGTGCTCGAAAGTGTAGGCGTGGCGCTGTGAGCGCGGCGCACGGAACTGCCCCTCCCAGTCCGACGGCAGCGTGAGCGGCGCGTCCGAGGAGACGGGCGCTGACACGCCGGGCGGCGGTGATGTTGATAAGGCAGCACGCGATGCGAGCGCATCAAGCGTGGCACGGCCCGTGGGCGGCTGCGTGCTGCTGCTCGGCAGCGACTCGCTGCGCGCCTGCAGTGCCTGCTGTGGGCCCGGCGAGGCGGGTGGCGTCAAGTTGGGCGAGCTGGCGGTGGATGAGGAGCCAGACGATGGCGCAGCCACGATGTCCTGCCCGATGACCGTGGCGACCTCGGGCGGCAGTGCGGCGGACAGCCGCGCAGCACCCATGGCCGTCGAGCCGCCGTAGCTCCAGCCGGAGCCACCGGCACCGCCGCTGCGGTGGCCGCTGCGCGTTGAGCCGACAGCCAGCTCGGCGAGACGAATGTGCAGCGTGTCCATGGTGCCCGGCCGGCCGGCAAGCGGCGCAGGCTCGAGGAAGCCGCCGGACGAGGCCTCGCTGGTGCGTACCGCGCGCTTGCCGCTCGCTGCGGTGGGCAGCGGCACAGGCGCGGCGCCGCTGCTTGTGCTGATGCCGCCGTGCGATGCGGCGGCGAAGGAGGTGGAGAAGTAGCGGCGCATCGGGATGGGCGCCAGCAGTGCAGCCGAGGCGCGCGGATTGACGTGGAGCTGCACCACTGCTGCACTGCTGCTACTGCCGCTCGTGCTGGCGACGTTGCTGCCGGACGCCACGCTGCTTTGGCTGGTGCCACTGTTGCTGCTCAGCACGAGCTGTCCGCGCTCCCAGGCCTCGACGACGGCCAGCGGCTGCGGCCCGCAGTACGGCGCCAGCACGGCGCCGGGCACGTCGGGCACGTCGCTGGGCATGAGCAGCAGCGGCGCGCTGCCGCCGCTGGGCATGAAGGCGACGCTCGATGCCGCACTTGCATGGCGCGTGGCGGCATGGTGCGCCGCGAGGGCAGTGCGCAGGCGCGGCGCCGGCTTGCTCGCGGCGCGGCTCCACAGCGACTGCGGCGGCAGCTTGGACATGGCGGGCGCGCGCGCGGCGTGGTGCGTGGTGCGATAGGGATGCTGGTGGCCGCCGCAGCCGCAGCAGTGGTGTGCGGAGGAGTGGCGGCGACGGCAGCGAGCCGCGCGCGGGCCTGGAGCGATGGCGAGCGCACAAAGGACGGGGCGGAGGGCTTGCGCGCGCGGCGCTGAGGTGCGCGTGCGGCGTGGAGCAGGCGGATGGAGAGTCGGGAGCGCGACGCGGACACGCTTCGCAGACGACGGAGTGCGCCGGCGAGGAGCGCGGGCGTGCGCTCTGAGAGTGGGTGCCGCGAGGAGGGCGAGGTGTGGGATGGAGGTGCTGGGTGTGATGCGATGGATGGGAAGATGGAGACGCAGCGGGGGCGTGGGCAGCGTGGAGGAGCGGTGCGGAGAGCGCCGGCGGGCGTGCGGCGGCATGGCAGCGGCAGCAGCACAGCAGGTGCAGCGCGGGCTGAGTTCGCACGCTCGCCGCCTGCCGCTGCCAGCTGCACGCCGCGACGGGACAGCGACAGCGTCTCGGGCTCGCTTGCCCGCCCGCCGCAACCGTCGAGGAGCACGCCGCCCCGCGCCTGCGTCTGACAGCAGCAGCCGGCTGGAGCTGCAGCAGCCCGGCCGGCCCTCCCGCTCGCCCTCATGCAGCAAGCCGCAGCACCCGAGGGACGACGGCGCTGCGTCCATAGCATCGTGCTGCCCGCCTGCCCTCCTGCGCCGCTTGCTGCCGCGCCGCGCCGGGCTCGCGATACGGCTTCGGCGCGCTCTCTCTCAGCCGGATCTGCCGTGCTCGCGAGGCAGCACCCAGTGTGGGCCGCTTCTCATCAGCTGGGCGCTGCTTCGCGATGACTGCAGCCTGCGGAAGAAACAATCGCCCTCTCTCCAAGCGCAGCCACTTCTGCCTGTGGGCGCCAGATCCAGGGGCGAAAACGAATTGAACGCAATTCGAACCGCAGCGCAGCAGCAGCGCAAGCAGCACTCAGACTTTGCGAGTTCAGCCGGTGGGGCGCTCGGCGGCGGATGATGGGCGCGGTGGGCTCCGCGGCTCCGTCGCTGTCGCCGCCGCCGACGCCGACGGCAAGCAGGCGAGCAGCCTTCTCAGAGTCGAGCTCGCACGAGCTGCGCTGCTGCGAACGGTGCTCCAGCTCCAGGGGAAAGAAGAGCGAGCGGCTGCGGGTGAAGCTTCGGACGGCGGAGCAAGTGCACGGGGAGCCGACGGCGTCGAGATCGACAAAAGCCAGCAGGATCGCGAAGCGTGCTCAGCCATTCCGTCCATCGTCAAGGATGCTGCTCAAAACCCATAGCTGCGGCAGCGCTGCAACCGACCAGGTGCCGTCTGAGCATGTCTGCCCAGACGGGCGGCAGTGCTGCTGCTGGCGTCGCCGCTGCTGGCGCACGGCTGGGAGCAGGGGCGCAACGATGGCGTGGCGCGGGAGCAGGCGCCGCAGCGGTCGGCTGGGCGGCGCCGCGCTGCTGAGCGGCTGGCGGGGCGCGACTGAGCGGCTCTCGCGCGGGCCGGACGCGCCTTGGCCATCGCCAGCGTCAGACGCCCGTCGCCGCCTGCCTCGCAACCACCAGCACGTCGAGCGCCCGCCCGCGCGCCCGTCGCTGCTCCACCTCGCCTCCAGCCATGGAGACACTCGCGGGCGACATTGAGCGTCTGGCCGCGCGCGCCCCCGCGCTGTTCGCCCGCAGCGACGGCGCGGGCAGCAGTGCGGCACCCTCCTCGTCGCTGCCGGCGCAGCTCGATGCGCTCATCGCTCGTCTCGAGGCAGCGCGCAGCAGCGGCAGCAGCAGCACGCCTTCCAGCGCCGAGCTCGCCAGCGCCGTCGCCGCGCTGCAAACGACGGCCGCCGCACGCACAAAGGAGTACTACAACGCCCTCTCGCGCGCCTCCAAGACCCTCGAGCGCCGCCTGGCGTCGCAGCCGCCGCTCGACGCCAGCATTGCCGAGCCGGCGCTCTTCACCGCACGTGCGCCGCAGGAGGCGCTGCTGCGCACCGTGTGGAGCCACCTGCTGCGCGCCGGCGAGCGTGAGGCTGCACAGACGCTGCTGCAGGTGAGTTGCGCCCTGCTTCGTCTCGCCGCGGTGGTCGTGACTCTCGTTCGTCTCGTTCGTCTCGTCTCCCTCCCTTCTTCCTCACCCCGCATCGGATGGTCTTAAGAGCACTGAACGGCGTCCTTTCTGAGGATCCAACGCCCATGTTCTGCGTTTGAGTCATAGCTGTCCAACATCGTCGTTCCAGCATCGCCAGTGCCGCTGCATCCCGCTCGCATCGGTTGTCCGCCCTCACAGGCGTCTGATGGCCGTTGTGTGGTGCGATGTAGCTAGCTGGAGATGTGCGTCTGCTCCCCCTTTGCCGTGTTGTGCTCATACGGGCACGCGACGCCGCTTTGGCACCCCGAAAGGGGTCCGGGCTCGCACGCACCGGCCACACACGCGGCACAAGGGCCTGCGCTACATTTTTTCTCCCCCTATGCCTTCTTTCCGTTCACAGCGAGGTGTCGACATTCCATCAGCGCCGGGGTCGCTGCGCCGTGGCTTGCTGTGCTGACTCGCATGCTGACGCTTCGTCTTGCGCATCGTAGGAGGCAGGCTTTACCGCACCGTCGCACGCCGACTTCCAGGCGCTCTCGCACATTCTGCGGGCGCTCAACAGCGGCGATCTCAAGCCTGCCATCGCCTGGGCCACCGAGCATGCCGAGTGGCTCTCTGCGCGTGGCTCGCTGCTCGAGTTCGCCCTGCATCGCAGCGCCTGTCTGCGTCTGGCACTCGGGGCCGCCGTCACTTCCACCGCCCCGCCTGCAGCGCCGGCGGAGGAGTGGAGCGATGCTCGCTCGACGCTGGGCTCCGACGACGCGCACGACGGCTTCTCACCGACGCAGCGGGCCATGCTCTACGCCAGCGAGCATCTCGCGGCCTTCCATGGCACGCATCTGCACGAGATCCAACGACTGCTCACCTTCATCCTCTACATTCCGCCCGACTCGCCCGTGTCGCTCGAGATGCTGCACATCCAAGTGCCGGCGCCGTACCGCAGCTTCCTCGATGCACAGGCCATGCACGCACCGTTCCTGGCGCCGCTGCTCGAGGCCGAGTGGTGCGCCAAGGAAGGCGTGCCGCGCGAAGCACCGCTGCGCCTGGCCGTCGAGATCGGCGCCGGAGGCGCGCTGAATCGCATCGCAAAGGTCCGTGCCGTCATGAAGCAGTCTGGCAACGAGTGGAGCCAAGCCGACGAGCTGCCTGTGAGTTCGAGCTTGCCGTGTGCCGCATCATCTCTTCTGCATGCTCATCATCGCCTCGCCCCCCTCCAGGTCGAGATCCCCCTGCCGCCGCATCTGCGCTTCCACTCGACATTCGCCTGCCCCGTGTCCAAGGAGCAGGGCACCGAGGAGAATCCGCCCATGCTCATGGCGTGCGGCCACGTCGTGGCGCAAGAGTCGCTCACGCGCATCTCCAAGGGCGGCAGTCGCGTCAAGTGTCCCTACTGCCCCTCTGAGAGCGCAGTGAGCATGGCGACACGCGTGTACTTCTGAGCGCCGTCCCGGCCTTCCTCTTCCCTTCACGTTCCACTCACGAAGCCTCACATCACTGTACTACCACCTCCGTTCGTCTCGCTGTACACTACCCACACGCCTCTCTCGTCATACCACAGTTGCAGTCACTCTCAGCCGCGCCACACGTGCAATCTGCGATCGTAAAACGAGCAGCTGACGACGCGGCTCTGCGTCTGCTCCGCCTCGGGCGCCTCTCGATCCCAGTCACAGCCGTACGCCAGACTCTCGTGCGCATCAAAGCGACGCACGATGTGCATCTCCTCGCGCGGCGGAAGTTGGCCTTGCTCGGTGCCAACAGGGAGAGTGAGGATCTTGAAGCCGTCGTGCATCGTTCCAAGGAGCAGCCGTGAGGCATCGAAAGGGTGCCACTTGACGCGCCATACGCCGCCGCCGACGTTGGTGCTCGACAGTGGCCGCAAGGGGTTGCGTGCGTCGAAGAGACGTATTGAGCCGTCATACCTGCGCAGGCCTGTCAGGCCTAGGCGGACGATGGCAGCGAGAGAGCTGCAACTCACGAGCCGACGGCCCAGAGATGCTGCCGCAGGTGCGATGATTGCATCGCCGTCACGCCGCCGTCAAAGCTGAGGGGTACAAAGGCAGCGCCTGTCAGTAGGCCGGATGGGAGAAGATTGCACAAAGCTGGCGGGACACTCACCTGCGCTTGTTGATGAACGTTGCCTGGCGACCTGCGCTGGCGTTGGGCATGCGCATGTCCCAGCCACGCATCTGCAGATCATCGCCGCCTGTCGAGACGCCAAGCCGTAATCAGCATCTCAGTCGCGGTGCCGTAGAAGGCGTCAGGTCAGGCAACGCACCACTCCACCCGACTGTGCCGTCGCTCCAGCAGTCCCAAGCCGCAATCCACGCCTCGTGCCCGTGCGCCGCCCAAGTCTCGAGTCCTCGCGGTCGCCCTGCAAACGCTGCATTCAGCGCTGCGTGCGCTGCTAGCGTCTCTTCGTCTGCGTCGTCGTCTTCATCGTCGGACTCCGCCGCTGCGGCCACTCGACTGTCGGCACGGGGCGTCTCCTCCGCCTGACGGCCCGCCGAGCCATCATCCTCAAAGGCAGCGCTGAGGCTCGGCAGATATGCCAGGGACCCGTCGCTCTGTGAAATGAGCAGTTTCGCATCGCCGTGCTGCTCCTGTGCCTCTGCAAGTCCGGGCTTGCGCGAAGAGAGGTCGAGAGAGAGCACGAGTGCGCGACGTGTATTCATGGTACGCTGCTGCGGCGCGCCAAAGCTGGGCGTGGTTGATGTCGAGGAGAAGCTGAGCGGACGCAGACTGATGCTTGAAGTGGCCTCGGCCGCGAGGAGTGCAAAGCCACTCGAGCGTGGCGCCCTGCATCTCGAGCATCAGCCAGGTCACTGCCGAACGACGAGGCGCCTCACCATGCCATGTCAAGCACAGCCGGCCCCGAATGCATGTCGAGACGCTCGCACTCCACCTTGTCGTCGCTTCCGAGCAAGCGATGCAAGCTGACCTGTCCTCTGCGCGAGTACTGTGGCGAAGTCGAGGCGCTTGCGGCCTCTGCTTGATCATCTGCCTCCTCTTGCTGCTTCTCTGCCTCGCCGCCGCGCTCCTGCGCTGCCTCCGCCTGCGTCACTTCGTACGTGCCGAGTGCGAAGAGACCGCTCATGTGCGGATGACAGGCGATGGCATCGGCACAGAGCTCCGTCGAGGCGCTGTAGAGCGACGCCGCTGGACAGAGCGGGGGCGAGAGCGAGACGGGGCTTCAGCACGGGGCACTGCCGAGCGCGGCGCGCAGGCCACACCTTGATTCGCCTCCATCGCTGTTGCGTCGCAGCGCCTGGTCGTCTGTCCAAGTCTCTCTTCCGCTCCTTGATCTGCCGATGCGCCCGACTTGCGGCTGTGTGAGGTGGAGGCAGGCAAAGGAGGCAGCGGCACGGCCGCGAGAGGCCACCTAGGCTCGCGCGTCACGTGCCACGCGCGTGGGAGCGCATCTCTGGCCCTGCTGCCAAGCCTCAGCCGCGCTTCTTCCCCCCTCAGCTCCCTCATCTCTCGCCCACCATGAGCCAGCACCTCCTCAGCGCCCTGCGCGCACCCCTGCGGCCTTACGCACGCACATTCGCCAGCGGTGCCTCTTCGTCGCAGGCAGCAGCAGCAGCAGCGGCAGTGCGGCCAGTCGCATCGCCGCCGCAGTCGCCGCAGCTCTCGCCCGCCGCCTTCCTCGCCGCCATCGCGCGCCCGCCGTCGCGGCCCGACCTGAGCGGCGACGCCAAGCTTGTCGCGCTCCTCTCGCAGCAGTCTGCCGCTGCTGCGCCGGATGCGGCAGGCGAGGCGGCACTGAAGCTCGATGTGCAGCCGAAGCAGCTCAAGGAGGCGGGTGTGACTGTGCAGATGCGGAGGTGAGTGGGCGGCAGCAGCAGCAGCGGCGGCGGCGGCGGTGGCCAGGGCAAATAAGCTTGTGCAATGGTAGCCCAACAGCACATACTCATTCCGCGTGCCTGTACACAGATATCTGCTCTGGTCCTTGAACAAGCTGCGCGCCGGCGAGGACCCGGCGTCGTTCCCGCAGGGCAAGAAGCCGAAGCGAGTGCGCGGGTGAGTTAGCCTGAGAGCTGAGCTTGGCTCCAGGCCAAACCAGGCGGCAACAAGCTGATCCCGTCGTGCTGCTCCGACAGATGGGGCCCGCGTGTGCAGAAGGGCATCCGGGTGCGCGGCGTGCGGAGGGCGGGCGAGAAGTGAAGGGCGTGCAATTACAGCGGCTCATAGCTCGAATCGTGACATGAGGACGTGGGACGAACAGCGAGGGGAGACAGAATGCAGCGCGGCGCAAGGCGTGATGCTCAGAGAGTGATGTGCTGGTATGTAGATGCAAGAACGAAGCCAGGAGCGCCTCACACGAACTTGTCGCCCGATGCGCCAGCGTCTTGCGAGTGCAGCGGCTCGGCGTACTCAGGCTGCTTGGCCTTGGCCTTGCCGCGCGGCGCTCGGGGCAGCACGTCATGCGCCTCCGCCTCGCTGATCCACTTCGACGCCGCAAAGTCGTTGTCGCTGCTGCGTTGCGCGTGCGGCGGCTCGTCGTACTGCTTCGCCACGTGCGGTGGTGCGTCGTACTGCTTGGCCGGCTGCGGCGGCTCGTTATGCTGCTCAGCCTTGCCCTTGCCCTTGGACTTGGTGGCAGGCTCGCGCGGCACTCCATCGTCCTCACTCTCCGTCTCCGACGTCTCGCTTGCGCTCTTCCTGCCCTTGCCGCCCGGGTACAGTGCCCACTTGTCCGCCTCCAGCACGCTTATCGACTTTGCCTCCTTCTCCGCCGCCCTCTTGCGCTTGCCCGTCAGGTGGTCGTACGACTTGGGGCTGTCCGGGTCGTAGTCCTCCCTCGGAATGCGCGTCCACGGATTCTTGACGCCCTCGCGGCCCAATGCGCGCTGCTCGGCCTTTTCGGGATGATCCTGCGTGCCCGTCAGGCGCAGCCGTTCTGCCCGCTTGTGCATCTGCTTCTCCCACATCTCCTGCAGGTGCGTCTTGAGCGTCGGCATGTTCTTGATCGTCGCGCCCGTGTAGATCGAGAGCAGCGGGGCGTTGTCGCGCTCGTGCTTGAAGTGCGCCATGCCGTTGGGCTTGCGCAGCTGCACGGGCGAGACCAGTCAGCTGAGGCACGCTGAGACGAAACAGGCAAGATGGAGACACACCGTGTGCTCGCCGCGCCTGGCGAGCTCGATCGTCTCGTACAGATCGAGCCAGAAGCCCCCGCGCGGATTGAAGGAATTGTAGTGTTTCTTGTTCTGAGCGCGGCAGACGTGAGCTTGACTGGTGCTCGTGCCAGCCTACGAGTGCTCACCTTGAGGCAGGGCGAGATGAGGTCGGCGCTCATGACCTGTGCGTGTGCATGTGTGCATCAGTGGCCGTAGCTGCAGCGCATCCTGAACTCGCCCAGCAGCAACTCACATGCAGATGCAAGTGTGCCATGCTCGGCAGCGCGTGGAAGCCCGCCTGGATGTTCCAGTGCACGCCTGCCGGCTCCGTGCCGCCCGGCAGCGGCGTCTGGCGCATCTCGTCCTTGATCATCGGCTTGAGCTGCGGGTGAAGGGAGTCAGCGACCAGTGCTTCCCAGTGCGCTCCCTGTCGCCGCCGTCCCGAGGCTGCGAATGACAGTGAAGTCGCGCCAAGGAGCTTGCGAAGAGCACGTGTCTGCACCACATCTCTGAGTACTCTAGCTTGCGCCACGCATCTGCATCGAGGAGCGTGCATGCTCAAGCCTGACATGGCCCTCCTTGCCGCACCGCCCGCTCTGCTCACCTCCTCTGCCGCCGCTGCCAGGCGCTCGAGCACGTCGAGGGCGTTGTCTGTGCGCATGAGCGCCATGATGCTGTCAATGTTCTTTGGCTGCCCCGGCTCTCCGTCCTTTGTGAAGTCCTTCTCGAACTTGAAGGGCATGCGTGCTGCACGAATGCGAGAAGCAGGAGCAAGACGAGCGCGGCGTCAGCGCAGCGTCCTGGGTTGCTCGGCACCACGACGCCGCAGCTGGGCGCCACTGCGTCCACTCACGCAGGATGAGAAAGTGATATTTGGCCTTTGGGTATCCGTCGTAGATGGTGAGGGTGTGCTCGTCGTGGCGCAGGTAGACGTCGGGCGGCAGCGTCTCGGGCTTGGGGTGCGCCGCCATGACGGCCAGCGCCTGGTTCCACGCGCCGCTGGGGCCCGGCGGCCACGCGGGCGGCGCGCCCGAGGCCATGCGGAGGAGACGCGCGGCGAGCGACAGCGTGGGCGGATGTGGGTGTGACGGGCGACGAGGGCGAGGTGGTGGTGGGAAGCGAGGCGTGGGCCATGCTGGAGAGGCGCAGGCGTGTCGCGGCGCCTCCACCTGCCAGTTCCGCGGCGCTGCCGGCGCTTCTTCCTGCACCGCACCCTCATCCTCCCTCGCCTCGCGAGTCGCCCACCGCCCGCAGCCTCGCCATGTCGGCCGTCGCAAGCAGCAGCAGCAGCAGTGCCGCGTCCTCCTCTGCCGCACCAGCCGCACAGAGCCAGCGCATCGGCATCGAGCAGCTGCTCGCCGCGCGCCGCGCCTCGCCCGCCGTGCGCGTCGTCGTCGATGCGCCCGCGCTGTCCATCGGCTGCGCGGCCGTCCTCGCGCTGCGCGCCGTCGCGATTGGACAGCCAGCAGCACTGGTGGGCACACGCACACTCATGGGCATGTTCCCAGTCGCATTCCCGTACTTTGGTGCGTGGCAGAGGAGAAGGGCAGGCGAGCACGCAGAGGGTGGGGCGCGCGATGGAGACGCTGGCGCAGCGATGAGTGCCAGCCTCTTCGAGCAACCTGGCTCGGCACAAGAGGAGCTCGCTGCGCAAACACTTACACGAGCCCTCTGTCAGCACTGCGAGAGCTCGTCGTTGTGCCGCAGCTCGGCGGCAGCGTGACCAGTGCCGAGGCACGGCATCTCGGCGGCGTGCCCCAGAGCGCGCTCTCCGGTCTGCTGCTCGGGCCCGTCGTAAGCATGTACCGATGTGAGTTTCTGGCATCTCATGTGCCAGCATGCTCTCCTCTGCTCCATGACTGATGCCAGGAGATACGCACAGCTCGAGGCGCGATGCACGGCGTGCCACGTGCTGCCTTGACGTTCGCCGCTGCGTTTGGAGGAGGCCAGCTGCTGCTCAACGAGGTCATGGCAGCCAGTGGCTGGGTGTACGCCAAGACGCGCTCCGAGAGCGAGCAGAGCGAAGTGTCCAGCGGCGCTTCGCCGTCTGGCAGTGTCGCGTCTGCAGCGGCGCCCTCGCGTCCTCTTGCCGCACCAGCACAGCCCGACGCCATGCCCGCAGCACCCTCACCCGAGGCGCAGCACGACGAGCCGTGGTATTCGCGCGCCAGTCTCTCGCGCCTGCTGCCCGTGCGCAAGATCTCGGACGACGAGTACGCGCGCAAGCTGGGCGAGCGCGAGCGCGAGCTGGAGAAGCGCCTGGCCGAGCTGCACGGCGAACTGCGTGCCTCTTCGGTGGAGGAGCGAGGCGCAGGCGCTGTCAAGGTGTGAATGGGGGGGGGGGGGGCGTGCTGGTAAATGCGATAGACATGCAAAAGGCCCTTCCCTGTGCTCTGGTGCTTGCATCGCACCAGCTGGGGCTGCAGAGGCGCACTCTCCCGCCCACCAGTGCGAGGGATGCATCGCGCAGCTGGTAGTAGCCTCCTCAGGCGCTCGGGCCCGAGCACATCGCCAAGCGCCTCTCCGCTCTCTTGTGCAACCAAGTCTAATTCCAGCGCCCCCCTCTCATGCGTTCATGCCCTGTCCCGTCGGTGCGGCGCCATTGTTGGACGCCTCGATGGCCTGCAGTGCCTTCATGGCAAAGAAGCGCACGTCTGCGTCCGAGTCCTCCTTGAGCTTCTCGAGGCCGGGCACAATGCGTGCCGCGACGACGCTGCGCCCGGCGTCGCTCTGCTGCAGCACACTGGCGAGCACCTCGAACGCCTTGGCGACGTTGAAGCGGATGTTCGGGATCGGGTCGTCGACCATGGGCACCACCGTGTCCAGCACCGCCTCGGTAATGGCGGCCGCGTTCAGCGACGGCGCCATGGTCTGGAGCAGGCGCAGGCGTGAGCCACGGCGGCACACGTACGTGGCACTCCGGCAGCACAACTCACCGTGATGGCGAAGATGGTCGTCATGCGGTAGAGGTAGTTGGGGTGCACGCCCATCTGCAGCACCTTGGGAATGATCGTCTGGCGCGCCCACTCGACGCCAAACACGTCCGTCAGCTTCTTGAGATTGACCGTGGCCGCCTCGCGGATGCTGAACACCGTGTCGCCGAGCCACGACATGCACAGGTTCGCCAGCTGCTCGTCGAAGAAGCTCACGCCCAGCTGGTTGGCCAGCAAGGGAATGTACTCGATGATCGCTTGCCGCACGCGCCACTGCTTGTCCTCGGCCAGCTCGACGATGGCAGGGAGCAGCGACTGCGAGAGCAGGTCGATGCCGATCACTGCAGGCAGAACGAGCGCATCAGCAGCCCGCGTGCATCGCGGCAAGACAGCAGACGACTCACCCTCGTTGACCTGCTCCAGCTTCGAGATGATGTTGAGGCGCACGTCCGGGAACTCGTCCTTGAGCAGCTGCAGGAAGAGCGGCAGCAGGCTCTCGATCGTCGCCTCCTTGCCCAGCAGCGGCGCCAGGCCGGAGATCTGCGTCGCAAGCGCCGCACGCACGTGCTGGCTCGTGTCTGTCGACAGCTCACGCACGCACGGCAGCAGGCGCGCCAGGATCACATCCGTCTCGACCAGCTTGGCAAAGCCTGCAAAGCCTGGCTTAGCACTCTGGCTCCTGTGCGCGCACTTCTCTGCGACTCACCTGGCACCTGGCCCGCACCAGCCGTGCGCACCTCGGCCTCGTTGTCCTTGAGCAGCTGCACGAAGGCCTGCACCAGGTCGTCGCGCACCACATCCTCGCCCACCGCAGTCGCCAGCTGCACAGCGCGTCAGCAGGCGGTTCCTCCACAGCCCGAAGCTGCGCCCTCTGCATTCGCCAGCTGCTGCCAGACTCACCTTGACGAAGTGGTCGGCGACCATGTACCGCACGCGCCAGCTCTTGTCCGACACGGCGGCGCGGATGCTGGGCAGCAGGTAGTTCTTCGTCTCGTCGTTGTCCAGCACCTCGGCAATCGCGATCAGGTCCTGCACCGTCAGCAGGCGCACGCTGTCCTGGTCGTCGGAGGAGAGCTTGCGGTAGAGCGGGATGATGTCGGAGACGACCTGCTCCTTGGACAGGTTCTTGGCGAACGGCTGCGCGCAACCGATGCCCGTCAGTGCTGAGCCGTGCAACTCAGCCCAGCCGTGACTTACTCCGAGATCTCTGGCGGCAGCGCGCCGCACCATTGGCGTGTCGTCGTTGCAGAGTGCCGCGAACATCTTGCGCAGGTCCTCCTGCACGGCCGCCACGCTGGGCCCGCCGACGCGCGGGTACACGGCGGCAAAGAGCGACGTCGCCGACGTGCGGCTCGTGAACCAGTCGCCGCCGGAGAGACGCCGCAGCACGGGCAGGTAGTGCTCGTCGATCTGTGCCGGCGAGAGCAGCGCGGCGAGCTTCGTGATCGACTCGGACGCCTAATGCCAGGCGCGTCAGCTTTGGACATCGCAAGCGCAGCTGGAAGCACGCCGTCGTGCACACAGCTCGCACGGACAACGGAGTCGGGATGCGGCCGCGCGTCCGCAGACGTGCGGCATGACGTGACGAGAAGCGGCGTCGCCACGCTGACTGCAGCCCGGCGAGCGCGTCCCACTCTCTCTGCACGACTCACCTTCTCGCGCACCACCGTCTCCTCCACCGCCGCCAGATTCTCTAGCGGGCCGAGCAGCAGGTGCGCATACGGCGGGCCGCCGAGGTGCTCGGCAAACGCAGGACCGAGCTCCTCGGCGAGGGCGAGCAGCACCTCGTCCTCATCGTCGAGGCTGTCCTGCAGGAAGGGCACAAGCTCGTCGCGCGCGCGCTGCGGGCCGAGCGCAAGGGCAATGGTGCTGATGCGGTGGATGGCGTTGAGCCGCAACGAGACGTCGTCGGACTTGAGCTCGTCGATCAGAATGGCGATCGGGTAGAGCGACTCGTCGGACTCCATGGCGGGCAGCGGGCGGCGCTCGGCACGGGCGAGAGGGGGCGGGGCAGAGGAGTGCGGCGGGAGCAGGCAGCAGCAGCTGCGGGCAGAGCGGCGCACGAAGGGGTATGTGGCGGGCAGACGGGGCGCGCGAGCCGGGCTGCTGCGGGTGATGGAGCGTGGGTGGAGCGTGGAGGATCGACAGCGCTTGGATGGGCGGCGAGGATGGGAGAGCAGAGGCAGCGTGCAGCAGCAACGGGCGTGTTGCAGTCAGTGCGCCGGCCGAGCGTGCTTGGGACGCTCGCCTCCGCTCTCGCTGGCGCGGCGCCCGCTGCAGCTGCGACGGTGCCTGCCTGCAGCTCGTGCGCGCGTGACGCGCGCCACGCCGAGAGCTGCAGCGCCAGAGGCAGGCCAGCGCGACTCAGATGGCCGCCGTCGCTCACGCCCCTCGCGCGCGCTGCTCCCACGCGCACAGCTGTCACAGCCGCGCTTGCGGCTGAGGAAGAGCAGCACATTGTGGGCGAGGCCTGCTGGCAGAAGGCTGCCTGAGAAGATGGAGTCAAGCTCAAAAGGGCGGATGTGGTGCCAGGCCAGGACGTGGCTGAAGACGCTGCTGCCTCGAGCATGCCGAGGTGCGCGAAGGCCGGCTCTGCGTGTGGAGCTGGTGCACCTGCCCTCGAGACGCGGCGTGCGGCGCGCCGCGCGGGCAGGCCCGATCGGCCGCTGAGGGGACCAAGAGCTACAGCAGCAAAACCCTCCAGATAGCCAGAGGCCGAGCAGCGATCGGTGGAGACGGCCGATGGTCCCTCAAGCCGTCAATGCCGCCATGCGCTCCAAGAGCAAGCGATGGACGAGCTGGCCGGCTGGGGCGGCGGCGGGCATGCCGCGCACGGCCCAAGAATTCGGAGCGCGCCGGCAGCGCGCGGCAGCGTGCGGGTGGCGCTGTGGAGAGAGCGGAGATGCGGCACGCGCGGCGGCGCCGGTGGCCGACGTTCGCGGACGGCGCCCCGGGCCGGACCTCCTTCTGCGCCAAGCCATGCTGCTGCGCCTCTTCGCTTCACACCACCACCACCAATCCCAGGCAGCCAGCCATGTCAGACAGCAACGGCAGCAGCAGCGGCAGCTTCACGCCGCGCATGGCGCTCACCGTGCGCGACGAGCGCACGGGCAAGACGTACGACGTGCCCATCACCCACAACAGCATCCCCGCCACGGCCTTCTCGCGCATGGTCGCACCGCGCGCCGCCATCTTTGGCCAGGAGGACCGCGAGGAGGACGAGACGGCGGGGTGAGTGTGCCGGCGGACGTGTGCAGCGGTGGGTGGATGGGCCTGGCGCCGAGCGGCCTCTGGCAGGCACAAGCTGGGCGAGGAGCATAGTGGAGGTGCCTGGAGCAGCAGTTGCCGGCGCTGATGTGCAGCGATGCCTGCTCATGCGCGGCCAAAGCCCTCTGCAGCCATTGGCGATATGTGCGCCATTGCTCACGCCGCCCTGCGCAGTGGTCTGCGCGTGAGCGACCCGGCCTTCGGCAACACGGCCGCCGTCACTTCGCGCATCACCTTCATCGACGGCGGCAAGGGCATCCTGCGCTACCGCGGCTACCCGATCGAGGTGCTTGCGGAGAAGTCGAGCTTCCTGGAGAGCGCCTATCTGCTCGTGTACGGCGAGCTGCCCACGGCGCCCAAGCTGGCGGCGTGGGAGGCCGAGGTGATGCACCACACCTTCCTGCACTCCGACATTGAGCGGCTGCTCAGCTCCTTCAACGACAATGCGCACCCCATGTCCGTGCTCGCCTCGTCGTTCGCCGCGCTGGGCGCTCTGGCGCCCGAGGCCAACCCCTCGCTGCAGGGCCAGAACATCTACGCCAACGCCGCCAAGGGCGACAAGGCGGCGCTGCGCCTCATGGACAAGCAGATCTACCGCTGCATCGTGAGCCGCACGAGCACAGCCATGCGGAGTGGGCACCGTGCTGACTCAACGCCTTGATACAGGGCAAGGCGCCGATCCTTGCTGCGGCCGCCTACCGCGTCCGCCAGGGCCGTCCCTTCAACCGCCGTGCGTGCAAGTTGCTGCTGCGCTGCGAGCTTCACTCAGCCTCCTCGTCATGCAGCGCCGTCCGGCCTCAGCTACGCGGGGACGTTCCTCTACTGCCTCGACCAGCTCAACGAGCGCGAGTACAAGGTGAGAGGACGCACGGCCATCGCGACGTGCAGCCGCGCTGATCGCCTCCGCTAGCCCAATCCGATCATCGAGAGGGCCATCGACCGCCTGTGGCTGGTGCACGCTGACCATGGTGAGAAGGCACTGCCCCAAGCCTGATCTGAGCTTGTACTGACTTCGTCATTGCCGCTTGCAGAGAGCGAGTATCCGTGGCCCGCTACTGCCTTGCGTCTGCTAACCTTTCGCTGCAGTGAACGCCTCGACTGCGTCCGTGCTGCAAGTCTCCAGCTCGCTCGTCGACCCCTACAGCGCCGTGGCAGCCGGCGTCGCCTCGCTGTACGGCCCGCTCCACGGCGGAGCCGCCGAGGCAGTGGTGCGTCAGCTGCTGCTGATCGGCAGTCCCGAGAATGTGCCCGAGTACCTCGAGAAGGTGAAGCGCAAGGAGCGCACGCTCTCCGGCTTCGGTCACCGCGTCTACCGCACGACGGACCCGCGTGCTCACATCGTGCGCAAGTGTGCCGATGAGGTGTTCAGCGTCGTGGGCCGCAGCCCTCTGCTCGACACGGCCCTCACGCTGCGCGATGCGGCACTGAAGGACCCCTACTTCATCGAGCGCAAGCTGGCGCCCAACGTCGACTTCTTCTCGGGCGTCATCTACTACGCCATTGGCCTGCGTGAGTCTTGGCGTGCTTCGTGCTACATCCAGCGTGCGGCTCACCACGTCCACTCTGCCCTAGCCCTCGACCTCTTCTGTGTCATGTTCGCCGTGCCGCGCGTCTCCGGGTGGCTCGCGACGTGGAGACAGTCGATGCTGGACCCCAAGAAGCGCATCTGGCGGCCGAAGCAGCTGGTGCGTCTCCTCCAGCAGCGCACGCACATCTCCTCTGGTCGCACCACTCATCACACATGCCCTTGCCGCGCAGTACGTCGGCGAAGGCGAGCGCGAGTACGTGCCCATCGGCGAGCGCACCGAGGCGCGCGACGCGCCCGACAGTGCGTCGCCGTCGGTGGTAGAGCACGGCGGCATCACGCTGCGCTCCAAGCTCGCCAGCTGGGTCGACCACAACGGCCGTCGCCATGGCCCGCGTCTCTGAGCGCTTCCGTTGCTCCCAGGAGTCAGGCTAGAAACGCGCATGCTCTGTCTGGCCTCGAGCCCTGCTTGTGTCTCGCCGGCGCTTCCCTCTGCGCCCTCTCGCGCTGTCTCGATGTGACTTCTCTCGCTCTCGCTCTGACAATGACAATCGCCCTTCACCGTGCAGAGCGCCGGAGCGCAGTAGCCAGGCCGTGCAGTGAGCAGGCCGAGAGGCGGCCGCCACAGCGATGGGCTGGCGCAGGCCTTGCTGGCGAGATGCTGATGGCGAGAGAGCGTGCCCTCCACACCCCGCGACGGCGGCGGAGCGGTGCTGACGTGCCGCGCCGCCGCGCGCGAAGCCAAGGCTGTCGCTGCATGAGATGCTGGGCTGGGCTGGCTGACGAGTCGGCTCCTCGCGGCATGCCGGCCCGCGAACTTGCATGACCGCTCCCTCTCCGCCTGCATCCCGACCCTAGACCCGTCACCGTCCTCTTGCTTGTCCACCTCAGCACTAGCCGCCCGCCGCTCCATCGCCTCGCCGTCGCTCCACCGCCAGTCCCTCGCAGACGTGCGCCACGGCGCCGCCATGTCCTCCTCGCCATCTGCGGGCGCGCTCGACGGGCTGCTGAACCCCGGCAAGAGCAGCGCCGGCAGTGCGACGGTGGCGCCCGCGCCGCAGCTGTCGTCCAGCGGCGGCGCAGCCCTGTCCTTCGGCTCGGCCGCACAGCAGACGCTCGATGCCGACGCTGCGCCGACGGGCGCTCGCGCCGCCCGGCCGGCCTTCACGCCCGGCGCCTCGTCTGTCTTTGGCGTGCCAGGCGGCGCAGAAGCGACGCCGGCCGCCATGGCCAGTCCGTGCTTCGTGCACTCGCACCTCGACTCGGCCGTCGGCGCCGCACGCAAGCAGCAGCAGGCGGCGCAGCACCAGCACACGCCGCCTTCTCCGCGCGGCACACACGCCCAGCATCGTCGCCGCTCGCGCCCTCCGCCCTCGGACAAGGCTGGGCCAGCAGCGGCCGCAGCGGCGGGCTACTTTGGCACGGAGCACGCCGAGCGCTCGCACGTGCCAAAGAGCTCGACGGCTGCCGAGTCTGAGGAGGATGCAGGCTCGCCCTCTTCCTCCGGCACAGAAGACGGCCGGCGGCAGAAGGAGAAGCGCCGTCCGCGCAGCCACCGCCGCGACCCGAGCCATCGCGGCCCGCGCGGCGCTGCGGCACCAGAGAGTGGAGACGAGGAGCATAGCCACAGCAGCGACGAGCAGGGCAGCAGCGACGGCAGCTACACGGTCTCGGGCAGCGGCAGCAGCTACGACGAGGAGGGCGACAGCGAGGATGACCGCGTGCGCAGCTTGACGCGGCAGCTTGCCGAGACGGCCGTGGGCGTGCGGGAGATGAGCAAGCAGCTTGGTGAGTGGTGCAGCGTCGCAGAGCGCCGGAGACGCTGCCATGCGGGACTGGCCAGCTGAGACGTCTTCCTGCAGGCCGCGCTCGCGTCAAGTCTACGATCCAGTCGATCCTGATCATCACCAAGGCGCGCGACAACCACCTCATCACCCTCACGCGCGAGCTCGCCATCTGGCTGATGACGACGCCGCGCAACGGGCGCGATACTGGTCTGGTCGTGTGAGTCGCATGCCTGCGCCTCGCCGGCTGGTGCAGCGCCTGACATCCTGCATCAGCTACGTCGATTCGCAGCTGCGCAACTCGAAGCGCTTCGATGCAGAGGGCATCAAGCGCGACCATCCGCGTCTCTTTGAGCCGGTGCCGCGGCAGCACTCGCGCCGCCCTTCCACGTTCTCAGGCGCCCCGGGCAAGGAGGCCGATGCGGCAGGGCCGAGCTCGAGCAGTAGCAGCGTCGATGGCTCGTGGTCGGGCAGCAGTGGCAAGGAAGAGGGCCAGCTGCGCTACTGGACGAGCGACATGTGCAGTCGCACGCCGCATCTCTTCGACTTTGTCGTCACGGCGAGTCTGCGTCGATGCTCATGCCCTCGTCAGCGCTGACAATTTCGCCTCCGCACAGCTCGGCGGCGACGGCACTGTGCTCTTCTGCTCCTGGCTCTTCCAGCGCATCGTGCCGCCAGTCATGCCCTTCGCTCTCGGCTCGCTCGGCTTCCTGACCAACTTCGACTTTGCGCACTACGCCGACGTGATGCGCTCGGCGCTGGACAATGGCGTGCGCGTGAATCTGCGCATGCGTTTCACTGCGACGGTCTACGTGAGTCTGCACAGTGGTGCGAGCGATGGCGTCGTGCTGACATGCCGCAGCGGGCCACATTGCCATCTTCCACCACGGCGGACCGCAAGCGCAGACGTGCCATCAAGTCTGGCAAGACGGGCGAGATCATCATGCGCTCCATCGCCCAGGGCGGCTGGGACCGCATCGAGGGTCAGATGCCCACCGGTCGAGACTTGCGCGGCCGCTACACCGAGGGCGGCGGCGGGCCTGCCTCCGAAGAAGAGCAGCGCGCTACGACGGCTGAAGCTGCAGAGGCGGAGAGCAAGGACTCGGGCTGTGCGCGCAAGGACAAGGAGGTCATGTGCTTCAGCACTCGACCTGTCGAGACGTTCGAGGTGCTCAACGACCTGGTCGTCGATCGCGGACCGAGCCCGTATGTCAGCCTGCTGGAGGTGTTCGGTGAGTGTCGATAGACGACTCAGGCACCGTGCAACTGCTCACGTCTCCTTGCGCAGGCGACGAACATCACATGACGACTGCCCAGGCGGACGGCCTCTGCATCTCGACTCCGACTGGCTCCACAGCCTACTCGCTCTCAGCCGGCGGATCGCTCGTGCATCCCGAAATTCCTGCCATCCTCATCAGCCCGATCTGCCCGCACACGCTCTCCTTCCGGCCAATGCTCTTGCCCGACAGCATGGAGCTGCGCATTGCCGTGCCCTACAACTCGCGCAGCACGGCATGGGCCAGCTTCGATGGCAGAGGCAGAGTGGAGCTGAAGCGTGAGTAGCCGCGGGCGCGCAACGCTCTCACACTCCCGCTGACAGACTGCTCGTGTCTCAGAGGGCGACCACATCAAGGTCACGGCCTCGCGATACCCCTTCCCGACGATCTGCGCCGAGAACCAGTCCGTCGACTGGTTCGAGTCCATCTCGCGCACGCTCAAGTGGAACGAGCGGCAGCGGCAGAAGTCGTTTGTCGTCGTGGAAGAGGCGCGCGACGAAGGCTCGCCGAGCCGCGACGGCGAGTCTCGGCCCGGCACGAAGAAGGACGAGAAGCGCAGTTCGGCGGACAAGCCTGGAGCAGAAGAGCAAGCGCAGTCCTCGAAGAAGCCGGCGCCCTCGCCGTGTGTGGAGCTTGACGACGAGGACGATGACGACGAAGACGACGCCACCGAGTCCGAGGCGTTTGACATCGACGACACGAGCAACACGGCGACGCGCACCAACAGTCCCGACCCCGACCCGCCGGGCTCTGCGCCGCCAAACGGCCTGCACTCGCGGCGGCACTCTGTGCGGCGCCCCGTCTCTGGCGAGAAGCGGCCGCGGCACCATCACTCCTCCTCCGGACTCTCGTCGCGCTCCCACCACCACAGCTCTGCGCCCGCGAGCCACCAGGCCTCGCACGAGAATCTGGCGGCACGCGCAGGCCTGGCGCCCTTGACCAAGGCCTCGCGCTCTGCGAATGGCAGCGACGATGGCAAGAAGTCGTCGCCGGGCAGCGAGGAGTCGAGCCAGCAGGCCTCCTACCAGCACGGCGTCATTCAGCCCAAGCGCGGACACTCGCTGCTCGACAGTCCGGATCGCTTTGGCCTGGCCGGCCCGCCGCAGCCGCCGCGCGCCATCAGCGAGCGCCACCTGGCGCACGCCGACTTCCGCCTCGACGACCCGCAGCCGCCTCGCGGCGAGGAGAGTGCGGCCGATGAAGCGTCGCGCCGCACGTCTCACGCATCGCTCGACGACGGCGCCACAGCTGCCGCGGCCAAGCTGCAGGCCGACACGGACGACATGGCCAGCACGCCGGGCAACGAGAAGCTCAGTCGTGCGGCGGCCGTGCTGCGCGGCGCCACCGAGGCGCTGCATCCTTCTGCCAAGAGTCCGCCGCAGAGCAGCGTTGAGCCGGAGCTGGCGGCGGCGGCGGCGGCCAGCGGCAGCGGCAGCTCGAGACGCAGGACAGGACACCGCGAGTCGCGATCGCGCCGTGCCTCGCGCGACGAAGTCACGCCGAAGCCGCACCGCTCGCAGCCTGCAGGCTCGGGCGGCGGCGGCGGCGGCGGCGGCGGCGGCGGCGGCGGCGGCGGCACAGCGCTCATCGTGCGCGGCCTCGACGAGTCGGACAGCGAGATTGAGGGAGAGTACTAGTCTGCCTTCTCTCCGCTCTAGGCTTGCGCAATCCAGACCATGCCCGCCCCCCGGCTCACTGTGTGATGGGGGCACGCTTTGCATCGCACAGTGTCTAGGCAATGGCGGGTGCGTCTTTTTGGATTCTCACGGCTTCGGCCCCGCGCCCTCCTCGACGGCCAACCGCGCGACGCCCTCGGCGAGCGCATCGCCCTCCATCTGTGCCGCCGCGTCGGAGCCGTCGTGCTCGGGGCCCGTGCCGCCCTCGGACTTGGGCACGAGATGTGCCAGCTTTGGGTTGCGCGGGTTGACTGGGGCGCAGGAGGGGATTAGGGGGATGAGCATGTCTTTCGCAAGCGCGCACAC
>NW_020312003.1:215530-222137 GCF_003144115.1 Tilletiopsis washingtonensis | reverse complement strand
CCCCCCCTTCTTTCCGCCGCGCTGGCAACTCACTCTTCTTCTCCTTCTTCTTCTTCACCGGCTCGGGCTCCTTGGGGTACGCGTCTGCCTCTGCCTTTCTGAACTCTTCATTCTGCTCAAACTCGCGCTGCACGGGCTCGAGCAGCTGGCAGATCGCATCGGCCACGCCCTTCTTGAGGTCTCCGGGGTGCAGTGCCTTGCTGGCAAAGTCGGCCTCGAGGGCGCTGTACTCCTTGTAGTGTGCCGGGCCGCCAAACTTGTCGTCGCGCATGATGGAGAAGAGCGTTCCGGGCGGGGCAGACGCATGCACGCCTGCGGCGCCGCTTGCGCCCGACTCGAAGCGCAGGCGCGCAAGAGGCAGCAGCACGGCCTTTGTGAAGGCCAGCACGCCATTGTCCTCGACGACGCCCTCGACGCACGCCGCGTCCTTGATCTTCTTGCGGATCGCCGAAGGCTCGTCGAGGAAATCGATCTTGGAGCCGGCGTCGGACGAGGACATCTTGGAGCCCTTGAGCCCCGGCACCATGGGGTTCATGAGATGCGAACGCTTGGCGTAGCCCAGCTTGGGCAGCACGGCCTCGGCAAAGGTGAAGATCTTGCGCTGGGGAGGGGGGAGGGGGGCGAAGGGTCGAGGAGGGGCGAGAGAAAGAAAGGGACGGGGCGCAAGGGGGGTGGAGGGGGCGAGAGGCAGTCAGCGGACGGCCTCGTGAGAGACTAGCGTTCTCTCTCTCTCTCTCGAGAGTTGGTAGCGCCACCCAGGACCGCTGTTCTTCTCCCCCCCCCCCTTCTCTCTTTTTTTGTCTCTTCTCTGCTCATTGCTTCTCTCTCCCCTCCCCCCCTGAACCTCGTTGGGGGGGCCAAGACTCACCTGGTCCACGCCGCCAAACTGAAAGTCGACGTCGAGGTACTGCTCGTCGAGGGCCTGCAGGCCGGGGTAGAGGAGGCCACTAAGCAGCGGGCTGGAGACCTGCTTGACGACTTCCGCGCCCGCCTTTTTCGCGTCGTGCTCCGTCGTGCTGGCGGCGAGGCGGTAGGCGTCCATGTTGTACGCCGCGCTCAATTGGAAGCTCGAGCCGACGACGAAGGTGAGCCGCTCGACGGGCACGCCGATCGACTGGAGCACAGTCGTGAGAAGCATGCGGTAGTAGACGACGCGATGACGGACGAGCTCGATGGGCGCCTTGAGATTGTCGAGGAAGGCATGCACGTCTGGGGCGGGGGCAAAGCAGGGCTGACGGCGTGAGCAGGAGAGAGCTTGGAGGGGAGCAGTCTCCCATCGTGAGTTGCCCCCTCCCCCCCCCCCGGCGCTTTCCTCTTTCTTGCGCGCTCTCCTCTCCCTGCTGATCCACGCTTACAAGTACGCGGGGCTGCAGTCCCCTTTGCTTCTCTCTCCCACACTCTCTCCGTCGCAGCCGGCGATGCGGCCCTGCCTGCGCCTCGCTGCTCTCTCTCTTCCCCCTGGCTCGCCCACCTTTGCACCCTCTCTCTCACTCACCGGCCAGCAGCACCTTGACCTCGACGCCCGCCGTGAGAAAGTCTGCAATCTTGGCCAGCGGCACGAGGTAGCCGACGTGCGGGCGGCCCGTGGGCGCCGTGCCCCAGTAAGCACGCACGGGACGCTCCTGCTTGTCGAGCAGCGCACGCAAGGGCTCGGCGCCGAGGACCTCGTGCAGGTCGCGCGTGATGAGCTCGTAGGCCTCGGCGGGCGCCAGCTTCGGCGGGGCGGACATAGCGGTGTGGATTCGTGATGTGGGAGGAATGATGGAACGGGAAGGAAAGGCCGAGTCACGCGCGCGCTGCTTTTTGGCCGGCCGGCCGTGCGCCGGCGGCGGCCATCAGCGCGCATCTCGCCGCACCGCCTGCGCGCCTCGAGCGGCTGTGCCCTCGGCTTCGGCGCTGTCTGCAGCTTGGGCCCGACAACGCGAGCAACGGGAGAAAGGCTGCTGAGTGTGCATACCACGAGATGGCAGGTGCTCCTCCTCAAGGCAAGCTCGCTCGGCTCAGGGCAGGGCATGCTCTGGTGGTGCGCGCCGTGCCCACGCGCAAGCGGGCGAGCCAGCGCGGCACTCTGGTGCGCAACTAGACTGCCCATCTCGAGGCTGACGTCGCCCGCATGCCGCCTTGCTGCTTCCCCCCTCAACGCCATTTCAAAAGGCGCTACAACGTGCTGCCTCGTTTGCGCGCAAGATGGCCAACGCCGGCCTTGCGAAGCTGCGAGGCTGCGAGGCTGCGAGGCTGCGACGTGTGCGGCAGCACGCCCCCGACGCCCTCTTTCTCGCATGCCCCATTCGCGGCCGGTCACTTCGCTCTGCCGCCTGCGCGTGCGCAACAGCTGACTGAGCGCACCACAGGGTAGACCGCTGGCAGATGCTTTTGCTCAGCGAGGTGTGGCATGACGGCCCTTCGTCTCACTCCTCCCGACCGAGCCGCTCTCAGTCCCTCTACACCGTCTTCGCACCGTGGGAGCAAGAGCGTGGGAAACACTGCATTGCACTCGACAAAAAAAAAAAGGCCACCCCTCCCGAAGGAGAGGAGGCCAGAGTCAAAGATGGGAAGCCGCTGCGCACCAGAGGCACGCAGCGGGCGGTGCCGACGCAGTGAAGAGCCAGAGTGGGTCGCTGTGTGCATGCTGGTCGGCTCCGCTCCCGAGCGAGATGCGTGAGCCTCACTCGGAGCTCAAGGTAAGTATGAGGTGTGCAAGGCGGATGCGCGCAGCGCCAGGCTTATGTAGCCCGCCGGTGGGACTACGCCAGGCGAGGTTGGCGAGGCGCGGTGGAGAAGAGGTGCAGCTTCGCCAGATGCGCGACGACAGCGTCGCCGCGCGGTTCCCACGTTGTACGCGTGGACGCGTTGAGTGGCGCGTCAGCGAGTGGAGCAGCGCGAGGCGGCAGCGAGCAGGCCAAGCAACACTTCGCCTGCTGCTGCTTCGCGCACGACCCTCACCACCCTCCACTCTGCGCCTGCCATGGCACGCAACCAGACCATCGGGTGCGTTCCTGCCGTGCTGCCTCGTCTGGTCTCAGTTGCTCACTCCTCCCTGTCCAACAGCAAGTTCTTCGGCGGCAAGGAGGACGTCGCGGCGCCGCCCGACAAGCCCGGCTCGCTCAAGGGCAAGCTGGCCGCCGGCATGGCCGCCGCCGTTGCAGACTCGCAGCCTGCACCCCCTGCTGTGGCCGCAGGCTCGTCGTCGTCTTCGCGCCAGCTGGACAGCGACATGGTCGAGGCTGACCCCAAGGCCGTCATGCAGGCGGCACAGCGCGCCGCCGACGAGCATGCCGTGGCCGCCGAGAAGAAGTTGCCGGAGAAGAAGCACACTGCCTCGCCGCCGAAGCACGCACAGAGCACGCACGGCGACAGCGATGGTGAGTTTTCCGCCAAGTAGCAGCCGCTAGCATGAGAGGGAAGCGGAGTGTCGGCCAGGTCAGGCGCCTGACCGCCGCACCCACTAGATGACGGCCCGGTGCGCAAGAAGAAGCGCGCCGCCATCGCGCCGAGCGACACGTCCGACGACGAGGCGCCGTCGCCGCCGCCGCCGCCGAAGAAGAAGGCGGCACCAGTAGCGGCGCCCAAGGCCTCCAGCTCGAAGCTGCCGGCCCAGTCCGCGGGCAAGCAAACGGCGCCCGAGGTCATCGACGTCGATGAGGCGGAGAGCAGTGCGCCGGAGCACGACGCCGAGGTGGAGGAGGACGACAGCGAGGAGGAGCTGGTGGCGGAGGAGGAGCAGAAGAGTCATAAGAAGATGTGCGTATCGAGTGCGTTTCGGAGCTGCCTCGTGTCGCAGGCTCATCTTGCGCACCCCCCCCCCCCCCCCTGCTAGCGCCGCCATCTTCCTCAAGCCCGAGGCGTCGCAGAACACCAAAGTCAAGTGGGAGGCCGGCAAGCCGTGCGTGGCTTGGCTCGTGTCATGATGGTCACGCGCGACTGACGGCCTTGCTCTCGCCAGTGTGCCGTACGCGGCACTGTCGCACGCCTTTGTCGAGATTGAGGCGACGACGAAGCGGCTGATCATCCTGGAGATCCTGACCAAGCTCTTTGTGCGCATCATTGAGCTCTCGCCCTCGAATCTGCTGCCTGCCGTGTATCTCTGCATCAATCGCGTGAGTTTGGGGGCGACAGTCAAAGGCATATGCTTGCTGTGCTGCGCTGATGACGCTCGTCGGGCAGCTGTGTCCGGACTACGAAGGCCTCGAGCTGGGCATTGGCGAGGGCATCTTGCTCAAGGCCATCGCCCAGGGCACGGGCCGCGACATGAAGACGGTCAAGAAGGATCTGGAGGCCAAGGGTGATCTTGGTCTGGTCGCCATCGTGAGTTGCGTCATGCGCCGCGCGCGACTCTGCACAGGCAGCGCTGATGCACACACACACCGCCGCAAATGACCAGGGCTCGCGCCAGAAGCAGCCGACGATGTTCAAGGCGCCCGCGCTCACCGTGCCGGCCGTGTTCAAGCAGCTCAAGGAGATTGCGGCCATGACGGGCAGCAAGAGCCAGGAGCGCAAGATGGGCGGCATCAAGAAGCTGCTCGCCGCCAGCGTCGACGAGGAGCCAAAGTACATCATGCGCTCCCTCGAGGGCAAGCTGCGCATCGGCCTGGCCGAACGCACGGTGCTCGTGGCGCTCGCGCAGAGCATCGTCATCACTGGCGCCAAGAAGGGTGCGTGCGAAACAGGGCCAAAGCAGTGTTAGCCTCTGCAGCTGACGAGCCCGCTTGGCGCACAGGCAAGAGGCTCAGTCCCGAGGCGATGAGCGAGGAGATTGCGCGCGGAACAGAGGTGCTCAAGGCCGTCTTCAGGTGAGGCACGGCGGGCTGCGCGCTGCATGGCGCTCTGCTGATGCGACCGCGATGCAGCGAGATCCCCAACTACGACATGGTCGTGCCGGCGCTGCTCGAGTCGGGCATCGACGGCTGCCGGCAGAAGTGCAAGCTGACGCCGGGTGTGTGTTAGGGATCTGCGCCACGCTCCGAGCTCCGTGCTGCGTGTGACTCACGCCCTCTTTCCTTTGCCCTAGGCATTCCGCTCAAGCCGATGCTGGCCAAGCCGACCAAGGCCATCACCGAGGTGCTGGACCGCTTCGAGGACAAGGCCTTTACGTGCGAGTACAAGTACGACGGCGAGCGTGCGCAGGTGCACTACTTTGTGCCTGCGGGCGCCCAGGCGGGCAGCAAGGCGCAGCTGGCCGTGTTCAGCCGCAACTCGGAGAACATGAGTCTCAAGTATCCCGACCTCGTCGAGCAGGTGCCGCGCTGCATCCACGCCGACGTGCAGAGCTTCGTCTTTGACGCCGAGGTGACGGCATGGAAGAAGGCCGAGCCGCAGGCCGACGGCAGTGTGCTCGCCGCGCGCCTGCTGCCGTTCCAGGAGCTGAGTCGCCGCAAGCGCAAAGACGTCAAGGCCGAGGACATTACCGTCAAGGTCAAGCTGTTCGCCTTTGATCTGCTCTACCTCAACGGCCAGCCGCTGCTGCACATGGATCTCGCCGAGCGCCGCAAGCTGCTGCACGCCAGCTTCCACGCCGTGCCCGACGAGTTTGACTTTGCCACGAGCCAGGACTGCACGACGACGGAGGAGATCCAGGCCTTCCTGGACGTCAGCGTCCAGTCGGGCTGCGAGGGCCTGATGGTCAAGATGCTGCAGGGCCGCGAGGCGACGTACGAGCCGAGCCGCCGCAGTCTCAACTGGCTCAAGCTCAAGAAGGACTACCTCGCCGGCACGGGCGACAGCCTCGACCTCGTCGTCATTGGCGGCTACTACGGCAAGGGCAAGCGCACCAATGTCTACGGCGCCTTCCTCCTCGCATGCTACGACGCCGACTCGGAGAGCTACCAGAGCGTGTGCAAGGTGAGAGAGAGGCTGGGCCTCGGCTGGGGCGCCCGATGTGAAAGGTGGGAGGGCGCCACGCTGATGAGACTTACACTTACTTTTTTTCGCGGCAGATCGGCACGGGCTTCACGGAGTGCGTATATCTGCAGGAGGGGGGCCCAGTTGCGCCCGTGTGGTGCCTTTTCCCTTCCTGCTGACGCCGCTTTGCCCCCACCCTTCTTCCTACTTGCGTGCGTGCGCGCAGGGAGATGCTCGAGGCGCACTACAACACGCTCAAGCCGCTCGAGCTGCAGAGCAAGAAGGCCTACTACGACGTCGGCGAGGCCAAGCCCGACGTGTACTTCGAGTCGCGCGTCGTCTGGGAGGTGCGTTGGCCTCTCTCGGAACCAACGCCACATCGCTTGCGCTGGCCAGAGGATTGACGTACACACACACACAGGTCCTCACCGCCGATCTCTCGCTCAGGTGTGTGTTTTCTCATGCCGAGCATGGGTCCGTTTGCAGTAAGAGGCGCTGCCCCCGCTGACACAGGCACGCTCGCCCTCCCTCCGACGACAGCCCTGTCTACACGGCCGCGAAAGGCATGTGCGACGCGCAGCGCGGCATCTCGCTGCGCTTCCCGCGCTTCCTGCGCATCCGCGACGACAAGGATCCGGACGACTCGACGGCGCCGGAGCAGGTGAGTTGGGCAGCCAGCAGCTCCCCTCCACCCATCCACACGCGTTGGCGCCGCCCGCACCCTCCATCACTCGCGCTCGCTCTCTCTCTCTCTCTCTCTCTCTCGTGC